>NC_089589.1:99007678-99307678 GCF_019320115.1 Miscanthus floridulus
GGCAAGCTAAAAGTTTGTCCATAGTCACAGAGGCGGCAATACCAAAACATGTACAAAACTATGTTGTTTGGTTCATAGCCCTACTAAAATTTGGCTAATGCCCCCATCAAAAAAATGGTTAAGAGCATCTCGAGGGACTCTTTATATTCTTTCTAATTTACAGAAATAAAGATTTTAATAAAAAAAATCTTCCAACAGCCTATTCAATTGGATATCCAAATATAGACATCCTTAATTGCGGATTTCTCGCTAGCCAAAGATGAAGAGTGAAGATGGCTTTGTACACTGCGCACAAGATATAGAAAACCTATTGGAGGATACAACGATATAGAAAGAGATTTTTACTCAAATTTCTCTTCAAATGATGATTTAAAGAATAAATTTTAGAAAGACTCTTAGATATGCTCTAATGTTGGTAAAAATATCGTTTGCATGAGAGCCATCCATGCCAAATTTTCTAACAACTATGAATATGACGTGTAGGGTCTATGTGTCATCGTTATTTTTTCTTCTTCTCCTACAACTAAAAAGAAAGAAAGTAAGACCACCGTTTCGTGCGACAATTGTCGCTCCGTCGGTCCGCCCCTCCCCTTGTGATACCCACCCCCGTCTCCAAAATAATCACCGCGTGCCGTGCAATCCCCACCCCCGTCTCCAAAATTGCGCTCCCCACCCCTATCTCCACCGCTCGCCCCGCTCGGCTTCTGCTCCGCACGCCGCCGCCGCCACTGCCGCCGGCTTCTCTCTCCACCCCCATCGTCAGTTGCGCATCTCGCCGGCGCCGAGGGCACTGCCCAACACTGTCTACCCCTCCCCCGCCTCCACCACGAGGTTACGACGCCGCCGGCGCCACCAGCAGCCGCTCCGACCTCGCCGGCTCGGATTCGCGTTGTGCTCCGCCTCTCCCAGCGTTGTGCGGTCCACCCTTCCCTCTTCTCGACGCTGGCAGCATGCCGCTGTGTCGTGCCAGCACGGGAGCCCCCCCCCCCCCCCCACGGTCAAACCCTATCGGCGCAGCCCTGCTGCCAGTGCGCGCAAGGCCTCCGGCGACAGCAGATCCAGGTACTGGCGTCTCTCCATTGCTCGGGTCTCCGTCTATGCTGTTAATTGGTACGATGACAAATAAACAAAAAACATACCGTCAAATTTGATTTGATTTGTCCATTGTTTGGTTTGAGTTGTGACATAATGATTAAAAGACATGTCGTCCACCTGCAAGATACCTCTATCCATGAATCATAGTTGGATGCATTCATGCAAGACTATACCTCAGGATTTCATCTTCCATTGCAACGAATAATTAACTGCAGACTTTTGTCTATGCCTGACGTCGCATCCACATCAACTAATGCCCCTATTTGTTACAATGATGAAAGTTTCACATTTCTAGGCAACAGAGCTCTACCGGATGACAATCGTTGAGGAAATTATATGCGTTTATGTTGTATTTTCTTCCACAACCTTCCATTAGCTTATTGCCATGGATGAACTGTGCTTCCTGTACTTCCATTTGATTTTTGTATAGGCTGCTTCTATTTCTCTGATGTAGTTGTGCCCTTCCTTTGTTTAATAACTTTACTTCTTCTCCAATGATTGAGATAATAAAAGACTGACAGAATCACCTCAGGCGCTCTGTTTTGCTTTCAGGAGCTCTATTTTGCTTTCTTCTTATTCTAAATCAACATCTAGTTGGATTTAGAATTTTTAGTGCACATCTATATGAACGAATATCGGTATGGTTTTTTTGGTTTAGAATTTTTAGTGCACTGCAGTAGAACTCTAAGATACAATCTAAACACAATTAGAAACAGGCATACAGAATGCCAACCCTAAGAACACAGGTACAACAATTTTTGCATATCCACAAAATTTCTTGTAGAAATAACCTGTGGACTGCATTGCCATGTCACTATATAAATGATTTATACATGGACCGACTCTTGCAATATTAGGTCCCTATATATTAGCACCTATACGTTACTATAACCAAAAGAAAGCAAGAGTTTATTCAGTTTCAGAGTTCGCCATTTGGTTGCACAATTTGATTTGCTCACTTTTAGGAATAGAAGTGATGGATCCATGCGGGTAAGTGACTTGGGCTCTGTGCACAGGCAGGTGGAATGGTGGGAAAAAAATAAAGATTAATAAAGGATTCCTGATGCAAATGTACAAGAGGGAATGGATATATAAATGTGGTTATGATAATTTAGAAATAGTATAGGATTTCTGATGTAAAAATTGTCTTTCTAAACTCAAACGCCGCATATCACGCATGCGATCCGTGGTGTCGCCTCTTCCTTGGCTCGCCCGCGCATGGGGGGGGGGGGGGGGGGGGGGGGGGGGCGTGCACATCTTGGTGGCGCCGATCGAGGGTGCTGCACACAGGGCAACAATGTCGCGCTGCTGATGGGTCAAACACCGGTGACAACGACCTCCTCCCACTGCCACTTCCATCTGCCAGGCCTCTCATCCCTGCGTCGTCGGCCCTTAGGGCACCTCCGTCTCCTGCTGCGGCCAGCCCTTGGGGCACATCCAACTCGTGCAACGGCCGGGTTTGCGACGCACGAGCAAGAGGCGGTGGCCCTCCATTGTCGCCGGCCGTCCAGCCAAGCGGGAGAACGGACGTCCCATCCTTCTCCAGGTAAGAAGACCGAGTACCTTCGTCATACCCTCCTCTAAGATGGCACCCTCCTTCACTCCCTTCTCATCTGATAAAATCATATCGACACTCTCCTCCAAATCCTCCTTCACGGGTGATGAACAGATCGACCATGTCGTACTTGTATTTTTTTTACCTCAGAATTAACACATGCACATGATTAGTTGATTTTTTTCTTTGCGAACATATACATGATCTGTATGTTGCATTGCAGTGACTGCCATCTATGCTTATTACGAGTCATTGAGATGAATAACTTCTAACTTAGTATTTTTTTTATTTAGATGGACAAGAGGGCAAATATTTTAATATATAGCTGCAGCACAGATGTTGCTTCCAATGATCGCTGCCTAGAAAAAGAAAAAGATGTGAACCTAGAGAAAGAAAGAATTAGCTATGGTCCAATAGATGAGAGAGAGAGAATGAGAACTGAGCATCCATAAGTTTTTTTTTCTTTCTTTCAACCAGGTCCAGAATGAAAATACCCTGAGGTTGCGGATAGTATAGAAAGTGATATTGAAGATTTATAGTACAAATGAAGGTAAATCTTTTTCTTCATTATTTTGATAGACATTTGATCATTCACTGTTTTTATTTCTCATCCTATTTCTGCCTGCTGCCTCGACATACTTTTGATTTTTGTTCTTTCTGTCCAATTATATTTGTTGTGCAAAAATGGACTAGATTTTGCTCTTTATTTTCTGTTTGACAGGAACAAAGGTTGGTCTTTACTTAACATACAAATGAAAAGAAAACCAAAATATTTATGGATTTTTCAATAGTGACATAAAGCAAGATGCTATCTTTACTATCTTTGTCCAAACATTCTACAATCTTTTAACCACACATACTGGTCATACATTGATATTTTCCGTGTTTTATCTTCTACAGAGAGGCAGCCAGGATATTTCTTTCTCATTTTTGTGTGTGTGGGTGGGTGGGGGGGGGGGGGGGGCAGATAGACTTAAATTTTGAAGAAAACTAACATATTAATGTATTTTTTCATAGCCATGGACTTAGGTTTTGGATAAAACTGATACCCCTTGTACCCTGAATTTCGTTCAATAGATCAGGAGCTACCAATTTCTGTTCATTTCAACCTTGTTCTCTAGCATTCTTTTGCTAGAAAACTTATTTGTTTCTCATAACTTGTGAAAATAACATTCCAACCTTGTCATTTGCTAGCATTCTTTTGCTCAAGAACTTCCCAATATTCAAGCCCCAAGTTTAACTGTGCTTTGTTCTATATAATCACTTTGAGAGTGTCGGTGCAGAAAGTGACCAACAAGTAAATATTTGTAGTTTTGCCATACGTTGTGATCGGAGGTGGCCTAGCACTCAATGACACAGGGTTTATACTGGTTCAGGCAACGTGCCCTACGTCCAGTTTGAGTCGGTCGGTGACTTTATTCCTGAACCCAGGTGCTCGAAGTTTGCAGTGGGGTTACAAACGAGAAGGAGAAAGATGGGGTGTACGAGGCGTCCGGTCGGACTCCGGTCGGAAGGGACGAGAGTGACGGGAGCTCCGCTATGAGCTAAGTGTTCAAGCGTGTGCTTGAGGTTCGAACCTAGCGGTTCTGTGGTTGTGAACTAGTGAACTTGATCGATCTAATGAATCTAGAATGACTTGAATGTTGGGGGAGAGCGCATCCCCTTTTATAGATGAAGGGGATGGCCTTACAAGTGAGAGGGAGAGAGTACGTATGCTTCTAAACCTTGTTGCCCACGCTGGCGAGTACAGGATGATGGTAGGCGTCCACAACACTGTTGGATGTCGAATGCATGTGAGAGGTTGTGTCATTTTGTTCGGGTATGGCAGACGTCGGTACCTGCTATACTGTTGATGCCCAGAGGCATGTGAGGGGTTTCACCATGTTCACTCAGTACAATAAATGCCGGCGCCCACAACACTATTGATGCCCAGAGGCATGTGGGAGGAGTGTTACCGCATGGGAGTTAATGGCGCCCACAATACTGCAGGGAAAATGTCGGCGCCTACAACACTGTTTGTGTCAGGGAGGTTGCAGAGTACTGTTTCTATAGGTGTACAGGGTACGGTCCCTGGTATCATGGTTTGACTTGTGCGCCTTGCTTTGCTTTCTCTATTCGTTCCCTAGTCCTTTCTGAGTGGACGTCCCCGGTCGGTTGGTCCCAGTCAACTCTGATTGCGCTAGTCGAAGAAGAGCAGTGAGCAGGGTTTTTGCGTACCCCGATCGGAGACGTGGGGTTGGAGTCTGAAGTAGTGCTTTGGCTAGGCCTTCCGGTCGGAGAGGCCGTCCGGAGGTGGGCTAGAGACGGAAGTGAGCTCTCCGATCAGAAAGGTGGGCCGGAGTCGGAGAACGGGCGTCGCTCCTCCTCGGCCAGATCTTCCGGTTGGTGACTGGATCGCCCTTCTAGCCTATTGTCCAGATACTTGGGCCGGCCCATGAGTTGCGTGTTGTCTGCTTGGGCCGAGCCTTTGTTGGGAAGCCGGTCCACGAAAGGACCCTGGGTTTATGAACCTGACTTGAGCCCCCGAGCCCCTGGGCGATTCGGGCAGAATCGTCTGGGGGATTTTTTGTCTTGACGGCGGGTATGCGCGAGCGCACTCGCGGGTGTAGCCCCCGAGCCCCTGGGCGATTTGGGCAGAATCGTCGGGGGGGGGGGTTCTATGTTGCCAGCGGGGGGAGGTTTTCATTTCGTCAACGGGTGTAACCCCCGAGCCCCCGGGCGATTCGGGCAGAATCGTCTGTGGGTGTTTGTCAGCGGACATGTGTGCGTGTTTTTTAGTCGAGATAGAAATTGTTTAACCAAGGTGTCATTGCGCAGTCGAGGCATTCAGTTTTGGGGTCGGGCGAGGTAGAGCTCGTGGATCCTGGCATCGGTGCGCGCCGTGGGATTGGGCGAGGCAGTTAGTTTAGGGATCGGATGAGACGGAGCTCGCAGGTCCTGGTGTCGATGCGTGCCATGGGATCGAGCGAGTCGGAGTCATGGATCCTTGCCTTGGTGTAGCCCGCGTGGCTAAGGCAGTTAGTTTAGTTAGTTTTAGGGATCAAGCGAGTCGGAGTTCGTGGATCCTGATGGGGCGAGTTTAGGGTTGCAGACCCAGGCGTTTGGTGTGCAGTCAAAGCGTAGTTGATGGATGGGGTGAGTTTGGGGTCACAGATCCGGGCCTTTGGTGTGTAGTCAAAGCATAGCCGATGGATGGGGTGAGTTCGGGGTCGCAGACCTGGGCGTTTGGTGTGCAGTCAAAGCGTAGCCGATGGATGGGGTGAGTTCGAGGTCGCAGACCCGGGCGTTTGGTGTCTTGAGCCCCCGAGCCCCATTGGGCTTTGGTGGGGGTCGGTTTGAGTTGTGTGCATTACCCTGTCCTCGGTTTCTCACAACTGAAGGGGTTGAGTTTTGTCCCTTGTCCCGATCGCTCGGGCTCGAGTGACGAGCTCGTTGAGTTCGCTAATGGGTATGATCGAGTGGAATCCAGGTCCGTCGTTCGTGACGGGGTTGGCATAGCCCTCTTGTGACATTCCACTGCTCCTTTACCTACAACTTGATAGATGCCTTGGTCGTTCTGGAGACCGACCTGGGTGGCCTAACGGCCTCCCCTCGATGGAGATTCTATGGGCTTGGCAAGAGGTTCAGGATCGAACGAGAAGGTTGAGATGACCATGTCTGCTTTGGGGCAGATGGGGCGAGGGCCACATGGGACTCATCTGTGTTTTCTCCCCTAGCTCTGTTTGATGTAGGGCGGCCTTGAGCCCTTCCTGGGGCGGCCAACCCTAGTCAGTCGTTGCTTATGTCAAATGAGGCAACTACCTCTTCATGACGCAACACGAAGCATTGTGATGCATTTCGCTTCATGTGCGATGCTTAGTTCCCAAGCCCCCGGGCGGTTCAGCGCTTGAATCATCCAGAGGGCATGGGCATTATGGAATGAATGCGTGTATGGATGTATGAAATGGTTATAAAGAAATAGCGGGGGTCGACAGTGTTACCTTGATGACTCGAGTGACGGGGTTTGAAGAGCTCTAATTAGAAATGTCCGACCGGGACCCGTGCTCGTCATTCATGATAGAGTTGGCGTGTCCTATATGGAGCGTCCCTTCGCTCCTTACCTTTCTCTTGGTGTTTTGTTTGAGTCGTTCGATCGATTTAGGAAGCCCGATGGTTTCTCCTGGCGGAGATCCCGTCGTTTGGGTTTTTCCAAGTTTCGCCTAGGGAGGCGGAGAGCTGCCTGCGCATGGTGACACTTTGGTTTTTGTGCCTGACATGCAATAGTGGTGGGCCATACCTAGGCCATGTCCTGTCTTACCAGGCGACATTCCGTCTGACCAGGCGTCGTCCCATCGGTCAGTGTGCGTCCCCTCGTTTCCCATCCGCATTGAATGGGGGAAGGGAGAGAGTTTTTTGCTCCGATCTTTTGCCCCTCTTCAGTTGTCATGTTTTCTCCTTAAATAGGGGGGGAGAGGGCTCTCTGTCACAGTCCTTTGCCTATTCTCCAACTATTGTCTTTCCTCCTTCTTCCTCCTCACCGAGAGTGCTTGTATGCCATGACGGTTCCTTAGTGAGAGAGAGGGTAATCGATGGGGAGGACTTACAGATCCTTTTGTGAATCTGGAGCATGATGTCGAGCTGGAGGCTACCCGAGGCAGTGCTGGCTGTCTTTGCCTGAGAAGGGATGACTTCCTCCGAAGGGGGTGGCGTGCTGGATTTATCTGCGAGGCCTTTTTTAGGATGGAGCCGTGTGAGGATTTTCTCCGGTGGATCTTCACTGGGTGAGCCTTGTTAGAGGGGAAGTTGCTCAGGATCATGTCGGTGAAGAGTTCCGTGTTTGCAGCTGCTCAGGTTGGCCAGTTCATAAAGTTTGATGAGATCTCTTCCAGCCATGGCGGCCATACCTCGGTAGCAGCGTCCTTGCCCAGGAGCTGCCTTGATTACATGAGAAGGTTAGGAGCTCCATGCTCTTCTGCTGAGCATCTATGGGTGTGATGCCCTTGAGGTAGCTGTTGCGCTCGCTAAAGTCGAGGGGATGGAATCGGGTGGGTCCCTTGAGGTACCCGTTGCGCTCACCAAAGTTGAGGGAACGGAACCGGTCGGGCCCCTATAGCGGTGGTTACGTCTGGCGGCGTGTGCTGTGGTCTCTTCTTTGGCGTCAGGCGATGTCATCAAGGGGCCACAGTAGTATTTGGATTAGAAGTAGTTAGAAAATGTAATAGTTGTGAGTGAGCCCCCATGTGAACAGTGTTTGTATCAATGAATCCATCAGTTCTGTTCTTGTGATAGAACCACTTTCCATTCCTTGTTTTTTATCCTAGCGTAACTTTTGTTTTTATCCTTTCTTTTTCACACCTGCCCATTAGTTCCGTAGGCTGCAGCTATTTAAGAACCTGGGCCTAGCCCACGGGGCTCGACTGCTCATAACCGTAGGTCGTGGCAGGGTGTGTTCGGCTAGAAGTAAGAACAGAGTTACGTAGGGCAATCAAAGGAATGGAATGTGTTTCCGTTCGGGGGCAAAGTTGTTTACCATGTGATAGTAAAAAAAGAGAGGTAATATTAAGTATTGTACCCTTATGGAGCCCCCGAGCGACCTGGGCTAAAAATGTTCGGGCTAGGGAGCTTTTACAAGAGCAAGTGTTGGCTAAAAAGCGGTAAGACCAAATTTAGGGGAAAACGACGTAGCTGTTCAATGTTCCAAGTGTTGGTGAGAACGTTGCCGTTGTTGTCCTCCAATCAGTAGGTGCCCAGTTGGATTACTTTGGTCACCATATAGGACCCTTCCCATGGTGGAGAGAGTTTGTGTTTTTCCTTCGTTGATTGGGTCCTTCAGAGTATGAGATCTCTGACTTCGAGTATCCTCCCCTGATCTTCCTTTCAGGTACCTGCGGAGGGTTTGTTGGTAGCGAGCGGAGCAGATGACAGTCATCTCGTGGGCCTCTTTGAGCAGGTCGACTACATCTTGCTGAGCCTCCACGGCTCGGTCGCGGTCAAAAGCCTTCACTCTTGGGACACCATGGTCGAGGTCAGAGGGCAGCACTGCCTTAGCTTTGTAGGCCAGGAAGAAGGCTGTGAACCCTATGGATTGGTTTGGGGTCGTTCTTAGGCTCCAAAGGATTGCTAGGACCTCTACAACCCATCGCCCAGCGTACTTGTTGAGTCAATCAAAGATGCATGACTTACGTCCTTGGAGGACCATGCCATTGGCACGCTCGACCTGACCGTTAGTTCATGGATGTCTGACTGAGGCCCAGTCGATCCTGATGCCATATCCATCACTGAAGTCTAGGAACTTCTTTTCGGTGAAGTTAGTCCTGTGGTCAGTGATGATATAGTTAGGAACGTTGAACCAGTAGATGATGTCGAGGAAGAATTTGACTGCCTCTTCCGAGCAGATGTTGGTGATGTCCTTGGCCTCTATCCACTTGGTGAACATGTCAACTGCTATGAGTAGGTGAGTGAAGCCGCTTGGGCCCTTTTTGAGGGGTCCTACCATGTTGAGGCCCCAGACCGTGAATGGACAGGTGATGGGGATGGTTTGGAGCTCCTATTCCAGCAAATGGGTTTGTCAAGCATAGAACTGGCATCCTTCACACCTACGAACGACCTTCTCTGCATCTCATAGCGTGGTGGGCTAGTAAAAACCTTGGCGAAAGGCTTTTCTGACCAGCGACCTTGGGGCTGCATGATGTCCGCAAATCTCGGCATGGACCTCGAGGAGGAGCTGCTTCACCTGGTTGGTGGGGATGCACTTCATGAGCACTCCTGATGGACTCCATTTGTAGAGCTCATCACCGAGCACGACGAAGGTCTTGGCGTGTCGAGCGATCCATTGGGCTTCAGTCCTTTTGGGTGGGAGAACCTCCTTGAGGAGGTAGGCGAGTAGCGGCGCTCGCCAGTCAGTTTGATCAAGTGCTAATATGGCGACATTGGCGGGTGACATCATCATGGAGGTACTAGGATCGAAGCCCCCAAGCGCTGGCTTGGCATTGGGGTCGGAGCCCCCAGGCGCTAGCTTGGTGTCGGGGTTAGAGCCCCCGGGCAACGGCTAAGCATTGGGGTGTGTCTGGACCAGACCTTCCAGGATGCGGGCGGACGGCTCATGGACGTCGTTGATGAAGACCCCGCTTGGGGATGGATCCCGCCTGGCGGCCAATTTTGTAAGGAAATCGAGGGCATCGTTGTCCTTTCGGGAGACGTGATGCAGCTCGATCCCCTAGAATTTGTCCTCGAGCTTGCGTACCTCTTGGTAGTATGCTACCATGAGGGGGCTTTTGCAAGAGGACTCCTTCATGACCTGATCAACGACTAGCTCCAAGTCACCATGAATGTAGAGTCATGTAGCACCAAGCTCGATGGCGATGCATAGTCCGTTGATGAGGGCCTCATACTCCACGATGTTGTTTGAGGCTGAAAAGTGGAGGTAGATGGTGTAGCGGAGCCTACTCCTATCCAGGGATATCAGAACCACTCCAGCCCCTAAGTCGGGCGCCATTATGGACCCGTCGAAGTACATTGTCTAGTACTCATGGGTGACGTCCGGGGTCGGTAGCTGCACCTTTGTCCATTCGGTAGCAAAATCCATGAGAGCCTGAGACTTAATGGTGGTACGGGGGATGTACCTCATGTCATGGCCCATGAGTTCGAGTGCCCACTTAGAGATCCATCCAGCAGCGTCACGATTGTGGATGATGTCCCTGAGCAGGTATGAAGTGACGACCATGACTTTGTGGTCGGTGAAGTAGTGCGGGAGCTTTCGGGTTGCCATCAGCATGGCGTATAGGAGTTTCTGCACCTAGCAGTACTAGACCTTGGGGTCGGTGAGCACTTCATGGCTGCACCTGGCAGTACCAGACCTTCGTGGTCGGTGAAGTAGTGCAAGAGCTTTTAGGTTGCCATCAGCACGATGAAGTATACAGGCCGCTGGACCTTAAGTTGGTGTCCTGGCTCCTCCCTTTCGACGACCAGCATGGCGCTTACCACATGGTTGCTGGCCATGATGTAGAGGAGAAGGGGTTCTCCCTGTTCAGGAGCGATGAGGATCGGTGCTGACGTTAGGGACGCTTTGAGACTCTCTAGGGCCTGCTGAGCTTCCTCAGTCCAGACAAAAGTGTCTGTCTTTTTGAGGAGCTTATAGAGTGGCATCCCCCATTCGCTGAGCCAGGAGATGAATCGGCTTAGGGCAGCCAAACAGCCAGTGAGCCTTTGCATGCCCTTGACGTTGCGTATGGGACCCATGTTGGAGATGGCCATGATTTTTTTGGGGTTGGCCTCGATGCCGCGCTCGGACACAATGTATCCTAGCAGCTTCCCCTTCAGAACCCTAAAAACACATTTTTCGGGATTCAGCCTGATGTTGAATCTTCAGAGGTTCATGAATGTTGCGGCCAAGTTTGTGATCAGGTCGCAAGCTTGAGTCGTTTTGACCACTATGTCATCAACATAGACGGCGATCGTTGGTCTTGGCCGCTCGGCTTGATCAGGCTAATCGAGCGGGTCGATTTGGTCGGCGAAGCATTGCTGCATGCACCTTTGGTAGGTGGCGCCAGTGTTCTTCAAGCCAAAAGGCATGGTTACGTAGCAGTAGGAACCATATGGGGTGATGAACGAGGTTGCAAGCTGATCAGACTCTTTCATCGTGATCTGATGATAGCCCGAGTAGGCATCCAGAAAGGAGAGGATCTCGCAACCCAAGGTGGAGTCGACTATCTGGTCCATGCGTGGCAAAGGAAAGTGATCCTTTGGACATGCTTTGTTGAGGCCAGTATAATCAATGCACATTCTCCACTTCCCGGTCTTCTTTTTGACAAGAACGAGATTGGCCAGCCAGTCAGAGTGGAATACCTCTCTGATGAATCTGGCTACCAGGAGTTGGGTGATCTCTTTGCCTATGACCCTATGCCTATCATCGTTGAAGCGACGCAAGCACTGCTTGGCGGGCTTCGAGCCTGGGATGAGGCACAGAGCGTGCTCGGTGATCTCCCGCGGTATGCTCGGCATGTTAGAAGGCAGCCATGCGAAGACATCATGATTGGCGCACAGGAAGTCAACGAGCTCGCATTCCTATTTGGTCGGGAGCTAGGTCCCAATCTGCACCGTCTTGGCCGGGTCGGTGGGGTAGATCCCCACCGCCTTGGTTTCCTCGAGCGGACGAAAGGCCATCGAGGAGGTTTGTTTGTTGCAGTTTAGGACTGCCGGGATTGACGATTCCCCGAGCCATGGGAGCTCGGATGAGTTGATGACCATAGTGGCGAGCTCGTAGTGCTCATGGTCGCACATGAAGGCATGCAAAAAGGCACTGCTCACGGTGATGATGCCGTTCGGTCCTGGCATCTTCAGCTTGAGGTTGGTGTAGTTGGGGATTGCCATGAATTTGGCATAGGTTGGCCGCCCCAAGATGGCATGGTAGGACCCTAGAATGTCTACCACTTTGAAGGTGAGGACCTCCGAGCGGAAGTTGGCTTGGTTGCCGAACATGACGGGCAGGTCGATTTGTCCGAGCAGGTATGCCTGCGCTCTCGGGATCACCCCGTGGAAGGGAGAGCCCGCCAGGCGGAACTCCAACCAGGGGATGCGCATGGCGTCGAGGGTGTCGACGTAGAGGATGTTGAGGCCGCTGCCTCCATCCATCAGCACCTTGGTGAGACGCTTCTTGTGGACGATGGCGTCAATGACGAGCGGGTAGCGTCCCGGTCATGCGATGTGGGAGGGA
This sequence comes from Miscanthus floridulus, assembly GCF_019320115.1. Classification (NCBI taxonomy): domain Eukaryota; kingdom Viridiplantae; phylum Streptophyta; class Magnoliopsida; order Poales; family Poaceae; genus Miscanthus; species Miscanthus floridulus. The sequence continues at coordinate 99,020,020 of NC_089589.1, forward strand.
TGGTCCTTCTAATTGAAGGTGATCGGAGATTCTAACCAGTCGAGGAAGGAGGGAACGGCCGTCTCAGCGGCGCATGCCTCCCTATAGCGTACCTTGTGCTAGCGCTTGGACCAGATGGCGTCGGATCTAACAAAGATCATGATGCATTCCTCAGCATCGGGGAAACCATCTCTGTCCTTGCCTGTCGTGCCTCCTTTCTTGGCTGCCGCCTCTTTGCCGTCCCCTTCTTTCGGCCCATTGGCCTATCGTAGGAAATGTTTGAGGAGCTCACTGTCCTTTGTAGAGGTGTTTGACAGGGTAGGCGTGGTTGGTGAACGGACTGTCCATGAGCTTGTTGAAGTGATCAGGCAGTCCCTGTTGGGGCTTCTTGCACATGCGATAAGTCATGGCAACCAACGCGGTGTTGTCTGATCGGCGCCGATCCTTCTTGTTCTTCTTGCCCCTTTGTGTGGAGGGGCCCTCATCTTGGTCCATGCGCTTGGCCTTGCCTTTGTCTTGGCCCCCATTGAAGACCGCTCCGACCGCCTCCTCGCCGGAGGCGTGGTTAGTAGCGACGTCGAGCAGGTCACGGGTGGTACGGGGCTTCAGGCATCCAAGCTTGTAGATCAGGGACTCGTAGGTCATCCCAGAGAGGAATGCGCTAATCATGTCCGTGTCAATGACATCAAGGAGGGAGTTGCATCGTTGGGAGAACCTATGGATGTAATCCTGTAGGACTCATTGGGCTCCTGCTGGCAACTCTTGAGGTCCCAGGAGTTTCCAGGGCAAACATACGTCCCCTGGAAATTTCCGATGAAGACCCTCTTGAGGTCTGCCTAGTCACGGATGTGTCGTGCGAGGGGAATTCAAGCCATGCCCAAACATGTTCTCCCACGTAGATGGGGAGATACTGAATGATGAAATAGTCATCATCCACCCCTCTGGCTCGGTAGGCGAGCTAGAAATCTTCGAGCCAAATACCGAGGTTTGTCTCCCTAGTATACTTGGTGATGTTGGTGGGCGGTCGAAAGCGCTGTGGGAACAGCGCTCTCCGGATACACCGGTCAAAGGCCCATGGTCCTAGACCCTCAGGGCTAGGACTCCGGTCGTCTAGCCGGTGACCGTGCCTGGGGCGTGTTTCACTGCTCCCCTCGATGGTGTGGCCAAGATCCTTGTCGCCTGCTCTCACCGCCGCCTGGTGGATGTCATCATCATGCCGGGCCTGATGCCGGTTGCTGACGATGCTGCGAGCGTCCTGATGCGGATCGGGCCGCTCATGTACCGGTGGTCGGTGTGGAGTAGGTGCTAGGTCAGACCGAGGCATGGCTGCAGCCTCCCGAGCCACACCTAGCGGCTGTAGCGGTGAGCGGATGGAGCGATCCGTCTGGCGCGTCCCTGCTCCCTCGGTGGGGAGAGATGGCATGTGTCGGAGTCACAATGTGGAGCCTTCCACTTATTGAACAGCGGTGGCTTCTACTAGAACCCAGAGGTTACGGTAGACCACCCGCTCCTAGGGTCGATGGGCTCGGGAACGCCGCACAGAAGCATTGCTGCATCAGCGATGTTCCGGCTAGCCTGAGTGAACTGTGGGAGATCGTTGCCCTCGTTCATTATGTCATGTTTGACCTGGCGAGCGTGACCCCAGGTGCCACCTGCCAGGTTATGCGCATGGGGTGCAACATGCTACATCGAGCATGCCGACATAGGTGGCGGCTGGATCTGCCGCCGTTGTCGTAGTTCCTTGATGTGCCCTTGCGCAAACATGAGGGCCCCCACACGTGGGTCCCGAGGGGTGTGAGTTTGTGCGGACTCCGCAATGACCGACGGCTGTCCCGGAGCGTCCACCATAGCGCACTCCCAGGACGGATGGTGGCTAGGTGCCACGTCGCCGATGCTGGAGTCGTCGCTCTCACCCTCGTCATCTGGGAATTCGTGGAAAGTGCTAGGAGCGTAGCTCGCCATTCCCATGAATTGGGATGTGAGGGGAGATGGCGGCAGCGTCCCTTGGAGCCCCTGGGCACACGCGTCCATGGGGAACGCGAGGCCATAGGAGAACCAATCGTACGGTGTTCGCGATGCGGTCAATACGGTCCCATCGGACAATCGGCGGGAGATAGTAAATAGAGAGTAAATTACAGTATGCATATTACTCATAGTAGGGTTTGAGCAGAGAGTTTGCTCGGAATGAAGCGCAAATGCCTCATTGTTGAAGTCGTCGTGCGTCCTAGAGCCGATGGAGGGCGCCTCTCCGATGGGTGTCGGAACAAGAGTCTCCTCGTGGAGGTGTAGTACGCCGAGCCAATCGACGACAAAGTCCAGGCTTCCAAAGAGGAAGGTCTAGGACGGCTCAAAGATGGGTGGAACCCACATCCCAACCGGTGGAAGTGCGGGAAACTCCAGTGAGCTGAAGTGAGTCATATCGCTTGAGCTTGCCATGGTGAAGGTGGCAGAAAAGTGGGCCATCCGATGACCAAAAAGTGTTGAACGTACAACGTCTTCCCCACGGACGGCGCCAACTGTCGGTGCAGAAAGTGACCAACAAGTAAATATTTGTAGTTTTACCGTACGTTGTGATCGGAGATGGCCTAGCACTCAATGACACAGGGTTTATACTAGTTCAAGCAACATGCCCTATGTCCAATTTAAGTCGGTCGGTGACTTTATTCCTGAGCCTAGGTGCTCGAAGTTTGCAGTGGGGTTATAAACGAGAAGGAGAAAGATGGGGTGTATGAGGCGTCCGGTCAGACTCTGGTCGGAAGGGCCGAGAGTGACGGGAGCTCCGCTATGAGCTAAGTGTTCAAGCGTGTGCTTGAGGTTCGAACCTGGTGGTTTTGTGGTTGTGAACTAGTGAACTTGATCGATCTAATGAATCTGGAATGACTTAAATGTTGGGGGAGAGCGCATCCCCTTTTATAGATGAAGGGGATGGCCTTACAAGTGAGAGGGAGAGAGTACGTATGCTTCTAAGCCTTGTTGCCCATGCCAGCGGGTACATGATGATGGTAGGTGTCCACAACACTGTTGGATGTCGAATGCACGTGGGAGGTTGTCATTTTGTTCGAGTATGGCAGACATCGGTACCTGCTATACTGTTGATGCCCAGAGGCATATGAGGGGTTTCACCATGTTCACTCGGTATGGTAAATGCCGGCGCCCACAACACTGTCGATGCGCAGAGGCATGTGGGGGGAGTGTTACCGCATGGGAGTTAATGGCGCCCACAATACTATAGGGAAAATGTCGACACCTACAACACTGTTTGTGTCAGGGAGGTTGCAGAGTATTGTTTCTGTAGGTGTACAGGGTACGGTCCCTGGTATCATGGTTTGACTTGTGCGCCTTGCTTTGCTTTCTCCGTTTGTTCCCTAGTCCTTTCTGAGCGGGCGTCCCCGGTCGGTTGGTCCCAGTCGACTCTGATTGCGCCAGTTGGAGAAGAGCAGTGAGCAGGGTTTTTGCGTACCCCGATCGGAGACGTGGGGTCGAAGTCAGAAGTAGTGCTTTGGCTAGGCCTTCCGGTCCGAGAGGCCGTCTGGAGGTGGGCTGGAGACCGAAGTGAGCTCTCCGATCGGAAAGGTGGGCCAGAGTCGGAGAACGGGAGTCATTCCTCCTCGGCTAGACCTTCTGGTCGGTGACTGGATCGCCCTTCTGGCCTATTGTCCAGATACTTGGGCCGGCCCATGAGTTGCGTGTTGTCTGCTTGGGCCGAGCCTTTGTTGGGAAGCCGATCCACGAGGGACCCCGGGTTTATGAACCCGACAGGAGCCTCTGAGCCCTTGGGCGATTCGGGCAGAATCGTCTGGGGAATTTTTTGTCTTGACGGCGGGTGCGCGTGAGCGCACCTGCGGGTGTAGCCCCCGAGCCCCTAGGCGATTTGGGCAAAATCATCGGGGGGGGGGGTCTGTGTTGCCAGCGGGGGAGGTTTTCATTTCGTCAGCGGGTGTAACCCCCAAGCCCCCGGGCGATTCGGGCAAAATCGTCTAGGGGTGTTTGTCAGCGAATGTGTGCGCATGTTTTTTAGTCGAGATGGAAATTGTTTAACCAAGGTGTCATTGCGCAGCCGAGGTGTTCAGTTTTGGGGTCGAGCGAGGTAGAGCTCGTGGATCCTAGCGTCGGTGCACGTCGTGGGATTGGGTGAGGCAGTTAGTTTAGGGATCGGACGAGACGGAGATCGTGGGTCCTGGCGTCGGTGCGTGCCGTGGGATCGAGCGAGTCGGAGTCGTGGATCCTCGCCTTGGTGCAGCCCGCGTGGCCGAGGCAGTTAGTTTAGTTAGTTTTAGGGATCGGGCGAGCCAAAGTTCGTGGATCCTGATGGGGCGAGTTTGGGGTTGTAGACCCGGGCGTTTGGTGTGCAGTCGAAGCGTAGCTGATGGATGGGGTGAGTTTAGGGTCGCAGACCCGGGCCTTTGGTGTGTAGTCGAAGCGTAGCCAATGGATAAGGCGAGTTCGGGGTCGCAGACCCGGGCGTTTAGTGTGCAGTCAAAGCATAGCCGATGGATGGGGTGAGTTCGGGGTCACAGACCCGGGCGTTTGGTGTCTTGAGCCCCCGAGCCCCGTTGGGCTTTGGTGGGGGTCAGTTTGAGTTGTGTGCATTACCCCATCCTCGGTTTCTCACAACCGGAGGGGCTGAGTTTTGTCCCTTGTTCCGATTGCTCGGGCTCGAGTGACGCGCTCGGTGAGTTCGCTAACGGGTATGATCGAGTGGAATCCGGGTCCGTCGTTTGTGACGGGGTAGGCATAGCCCTCCTGTTGTCCAGATACTTGGGCCGACCCATGAGTTGCGCGTTGTCTGCTTGGGCCGAGCCTTTGTTGGGAAGCCGATCAGCGAGGGACCCCGGGTTTATGAACCCGACAGAGAGTTAAACTTTGCTTCTGATTTTTTATTTAATATAGGACTTGTATATTTACTACTTCTGCATTTAAAGTTACAACTGTTTAAATTGATATAATATGGGTAACGTGTGCTTTTTACTATGTCTTGCTTCTAAATTTTTGCTGACCATTCACTTTCATGTATGTCATGCTTCAGATTTTCTCTCGACCATGTAGAAGGATCGACCTTCATTTCGATTTGAAAAGAATACTGCAGCATGCAACCCCTTAACCATGGTGATTTGATTTCTAATTTCAAATATCATGTATATACTGATTTCCCTTTTTTAATTGTTTTCTACTCCTATTGTCTTCGGTGTGTGCCACTTTTACCTGATTTCTACGGGTTGATTCACCATGGTCTGAAGGTGGGTGAAACCGAGTAAGGAATTCATTTGAAACCTGCTTTTAACTCATGTTTATGTTGACTTGGAGTGGATATGGATCAGATGGAGGCAATGTGTTGCATCAGTTTAGGCTGCCCGAATTGTTTAACATTGTTTATCGATGAAAAAAATTAATGGTTATCTGAAATAAAGACTAAAACATAGAAAACCTACTTGAGATTGCTTCGGTACCACTAGAGCACTGTTAAAATAGTGAATGATTTGTAGATTTTGCTTCAAAAATATTGTCCATCAGAGACTATATCTACTATGCATAATCAGATGCTTCTGTATCTCACCATGGTCCAATTTTTTTATGATTCAATGTGATATGCTAATTGTTGAGATACTGGGATATATGGCAAATAAGGAACAAAAAATCTATATGCATTAACATGATGTCTAATGATCTTTCAAATTTCCTTATATTTTCTGACCTGTCAAAAGAATTCGAGCATTCATCAGTTCTCATGTTTAACATGATCTCTTTGTGGGATTTATGTTGTCTAATGGGGCACGACAAATTAGTAATTTCCGTTCTCTTCCCTGGTTCATACAGATAACAAATCAGGGTTGCAGTGTGTTCCAGTGTGTTGCATCATGAGAGTAGTCATGAATCATAGTCAACAATGGTTAATATGATTTTTTATCACAAAAATATGTCACCGCTGATACATAAATTTCATCCATCTCAATGCATGAGCAATCACGATATAGTCACGTGTGTGTCGCACGTGCATGTTTACTATTTACGTTATCTTTAAGAAACATAGTCTTTTTGTTGTTTACCATAGCGTTAGCACGGGCATGGAAAAAATCATTTGGTAATTTTCACGTGCATCCTTGAAATGCTGCCATAGCATTAGCACGGCCACTCTACTCGAACTTGTGTACAGGATGATATGGAGATGTCGTGGAACTTATTCGTAGATTTTTTTGACGCACAAAAGAAATGGATATTGAAGATTGCCTCTTGCCGATATAAAATATTATCTTAGCTGCATCACGGAAAGGTCTATAAAGTAGAGTTTATGAGCATGCCACGTGGTGCACTCTGTGACCGTGTTAATTTCACAAACTTTGTATTTTTAGCATTAAATGTCACTTTAACGCTGGTATCTAACTTTACATTATTGTTATCGTATCGTGCGATCCGTGTGTTTTTAGTATAAAATGTTAGCTATCCTGTAGCAACGCACGGTCACGCTACCTAGTCTAAATATAGATATGTGTGATTTTGTTTTGTAGACCAAATCATAAGGAATACAATGGTTAAAAATTTTAAAAATTGGATATTGGTTTAGTAGATATTTGCATTTAAGTTTTATATTCCAAAAATCCCGATGCGCGTGCAATCAATAGCAACTTGAAACCTCGTTTTGAGCGCATGGGCATGCTTTGCAGCCGGCTAAGGGGGTGTTTGGTTCTTTAGTCGCTCTTAAAATTTATGTCACATCGAATGTTTAGATACTAATAAGGAGCATTAAATATAGATTAATTACAAACTAATTATATAGATGAAGGCTAATTTGCGAGACGATTTTTTAAGCATAACTGATCTGTCATTAGCACATGTTTACTGTAGCACCATATTGTCGAATCATAGACTAATTAGGCTTAAAAGATTTGTCTCACAAATTAATCACAAGTTGTGCAATTAGTTTTATAATTAGTCTATATTTAATACTCCATACATTTATCTAAATATTTGATGTGACAACTGTAGGAACCAAACATGACCTAAATTGCGTGCTTGCCAGCTTGATGGCGCCGAGCGTGGTAAAGGAGCAGCCGGGCGTCCGTTCGTCGCGTGCGTCGGTGTGACTCCGTATGCAGCAGATGTGGACTGCAGACGAGATGTAGCGAATTTTTTTTCCCGCTGCTTGGCTTTTTTTTTTTTGCCGAAATGTAGCTGGCGCGCCAAATTTTATTGGAATATACGATCTTATTAATACACATGATCTAATGAATAAAGTAGCCTTAAAGTGTACATCTTTGAAAATTTGTCTATTGATCTCAGTGTATAATCTTGGCTACTACCAACATACGTATTGGCTACTATAGACTAGCCATTCAAATGTAAAAGCAATGAATCTTAAATAAGTGCACTAAGATCACATTCGTTTGATTCCTTTGTCAGTTGTCACTACTCGTATGTCTAGCTTAAGAATCCAATCTGATTTTAATTTTGCATAGAAAAGAGCATAGACATCAAATTCTGTGAAGCGATTTTTATTTGATTATGTGAAGTGATTTTCTAAAACAAACTACTTATAGGACAAGGAACTAGAAAAGGTAGCTTGTGCTAATTCACTCCACGCATAGAATCACTATATACATACTACCTCAATTCCAAATTATAAGTCATTCCAACTTTCTTAGAGAATGAAAGCATCTCAAGTTTAACCAGATTTATAGAGAGAATTACAAAGATTTATAACCTCAAATAGGTATACTATGAAAATATATTTAATGAAGTATCTAATGATACTTATTTGATATCATAAATTTTTTACTATTTTATTATATAAATTTGCTCAAACTTGAGATGCTTTGACTCTCCAAGAAAGTTAGAATAATTTATAATTTGGGATAGAAGGAGTAGAATTTATCCTAGATAATCATAAAAAATATTTTTATCACTTTTTAGGGAATTATAATTTCTTTTTTTTTTGAGGGGAAGGGAATTATAATTTCTACATAATCTGAAACAGAAGAAACTCTTTCAAACAGCCCAGTAAACCCATAAGCCCAGCCCAGCCCAGCGCACGAGCTTTACAAAGCACCACGGACACGCTCCTCCTGTTTCCTGTAGGCTGTAGCCCGCTCCCCGCTCACACCGAAATTTGAAATCCTCCTCCGAGTCCCGTCCTTCCACCGCCAGCGAACGAAGCAACCGCCGCCGCGACATGGAGAAGATCTCCGTCGCCGTCCGCTTCCGCCCTCCCAACCCGGAGGCCGCCGACCCCTCCCCGGCCGGCGCCGGCGGGGGCGGCTACCGCGAGTGGCGTATCGACGACACCCGCGTTTCCCTCCTCCACCGCGCCGCCGGCCCCGTCCCCGGTGCCTCCTTCGCCTTCGGTACGGATCCCCCTCCTCTTACGACCTCCCTCTCCTTCACTCTCGCCCTCGACCCCTAAACCCGCCCGCTCGTGCCTCCTTCCTTGGGCTGCTTGGTCGGTTGGCTCCGCAGACCACGTGTTCGACGGTGCGGCGACCAACGAGCGGATCTACGGCGCGCTCGTCCGGGAACTCATCGGCGCCGTCGTCGGCGGGTTCAACGGCACCGCCTTCGCGTACGGCCAGACCAGCAGCGGGAAGACGTTCACCATGAACGGCTCCGACGCCGACCCTGGTATCATTCCCCGCGCCGTCCGCGATGTCTTCGACACCGTGCGCCAGGTGGGTTGGTTGCTCGATTAACTGCTCCCTGAACAAGACGGTGCGATTGTTAGATTGGTTGCTGCGATTGTTTCTGATGCACGTGAGTGATTTGTTGGGTTTGGTTCTGCCTGGGTCAGGCTGACGACCGCGAGTTCCTCATCCGGGTGTCCTACATGGAGATCTACAACGAGGAGATCAACGATCTCTTGACAATTGAGGGCCAAAAGCTGCGGATTCATGAGAGCTTAGAGGTAAGTACTCATTTGGATATTTTATCTCTGATTTCTGGACAGGTTTTTGTAATAATGAAAATTTATTGTTGCCTATAGCGTGGAGTGTATGTGGCCGGTTTGCGGGAGGAGATTGTGAACAGCGCAGAGCAAGTGCTTGAGCTCCTCCAGCTTGGAGAAGGCACATTTCTGTCCCTATGGTTTATTTTTCACCATATGCGAAACATGTGTAACCGTTTGTTACTATTTCTTTTTGTTTTTAGCGAATAGGCATTTTGGAGAGACCAACATGAATGTGCGGAGCAGTCGGTCACACACTATTTTCAGAATGGTATAGAATTCTGAATTCCAAAATAGTTCTGTAATATAGCCGTTCCAAGACTATTTTCTGTAGCTGAATGGAAGCGATAACTAAATCAAGAATGTTCTGTTTATATTGGCAGGTAATTGAAAGCAGCGGTAAGGACCAGACAGACTCTGGGGATGCTATTCGCGTATCTGTTTTGGTATGTACTGCTCACTCTATACTCAAGTATCATGTATGTAGTTATAGTAAATGTGTAGAAAATATTGTGATTTACACTTTTTTTTTCATCTAGAATTTGGTGGACCTTGCTGGGTCAGAAAGAATCATGAAGACAGGGGCAGAAGGGGTGCGTTTAAATGAGGGGAAGTATATTAACAAGAGCTTGATGATTCTTGGAAATGTCATCAATAAGTTGAGTGAGAACGGAAAACAAAGGTACCTCTATAGAGTATTGCACAAGTTTCTTCCTCATGTGTTTCCCAAATCTATAACTTCCTTTAGGTGGAGTGTGCTAAATTTGATGGAAAATCAATCTAGAGATGTATATGTTAGATGACAGTATGACACAGGATAGTTGGCCCAATGGGCTGCTCGGCTGATGCCCCTATGGGCCATGCGCCCGGTTGTAATTAGGATGGTTATGATTGATTTGTTATAGGCAAGGACTACCATTAAGTGTTCTGTTTCTATAAGCTAAACCCTAGGTCATTCTTGACTATATTTGTGTAACCTTTCATCCTCCATAATTAATCCATTAATTCCGTGCCATAAGCCATATTCTCGCTTAAAGTATACTTGTTTATATATTGCTTTTAATTGATCCTATTACTGCCTTAGGGTCTCATAAGATCAATACCAAGTCCACTTTCTGTCAACAGCTCAAGTGTTAGGATGATTTTGTTAGTGTATTAAACTCAAATTCATTATCCGAACTCCAAAGTACAAGTGGGAGCTTTCTTTATCATCTTTAGCGACTTTTGAATCATTATAATAGTGTCTTTAGTGAAGAAACTGATACCTTCTCCACTTCTACTAGCTAGAGAAACACTTTTTTTGGTCTTGACAGTGTGCACTTCTGTACTGTAGTCAATCTTCTCATTTATTTATTTCTTCAGTGATCTCATTATTGCCTTGAGTTGTGTAGAGTTATCCCTTACAACAACAACAACAAAAAACAACAACAACAACATAGCCTTTCAGTCCCAAGCAAGTTGGGGTAGGCTAGAGTTGAAACCCACCAAGAGCCCCAAGTCACGATTCAGGCACTTCAATAGCTGCTTTCCGTGTAGAGTTATCCCTTATGGAGAGTTTTTGATCATTGTCGTATTCTTAATGAAAAAAGTTACTTCCTTATGCAAGAAAAAGAAATAATTCATATTACTTTTACTCTAGTACAGGATGCAACAATCATATGAAACTTTGTAAGATCTATGTTTAATGGTATTTAGGTGAATATTTTTATGCAGAGGGCACATTCCCTATCGTGATAGTAAGTTGACACGCATTCTCCAACCTGCACTTGGAGGCAATGCAAAGACATCTATCATCTGCACTGCTGCACCTGAAGAGGTTTGTCTATACACTTGCATTTGTTGCATCTGGGCAAACTGCTGTACTGACTAGTATTTTCTTTATTGTTGCACAATCTGAATAAAATTGACATTTAATCTACAGATTCACATTGAGGAAACTAGAGGAACTCTTCAATTCGCAAGTAGAGCAAAATGTGTCAGCAATTGTGCCCAAGTAAATGAGGTATGTGTTAAATCTTCTAAAAAATGCTTGAGCTATGTTAGTGATTATTTTCATGTAAATGCATTGTGAGTGGTCATAGGTACATTGGTAGAATTTCTTTTTTAGTTTATTGAAAGTGAAAATTTTATTCCAAATCTCTGGAATGCGTTCTTGTAAATGCTCTGATGCCAATCCAAAAATTGCTCCTGCTTCTATATTTGCAGTAAGGATAGTCTATTCAATTTTAGTTGTTAGCATATAGTTTATAAGTAGCAAGAGAACCTAACTTGGCCACTTTTGTGACAGATTCTAACAGATGCTGCTTTGCTGAAGAGGCAAAAGCTGGAGATAGAGGAACTTCGTAAAAAACTGCAGGTAGTTACTGTTAGGTTGGTATTGCTCTCCATAAGAGTATGAATTTGAGTCTTGATTTATGTTTCATGAATTTCAGGGCTCCCATTCTGAAGGGTTGGAGCAGGTTGTACTAAAACTACGGAATGACATGCACAAGGTGTGTAAACACTAATGGCTATAATAAAACTTTGTTTCTCATTAATTTATGATTATTCTTCATACTGAAGGCGCATCAAAGAACTACTTTTTTTTAAAACTTGTATAAATAAACCACAACTTTAATAACTACATAATAAAGCTACCTGTGTTCTTTTCATGTAGTCTGAACTTGAGCGTGATCGACTAGCCATGGAACTTGAAGAGGAAAAAAAGTTACGGGTGACTCTAGAACAACATTTGACTGAGCAACAGAAGAAGCTAGAGGCCATATCATCAGACCACTTTACCGATTCAATCGAGGTATATTTGATAGAGAAGAAACATGGTAACAAATAGTAATTTCAGTCTTGTATGGAAAGCTAAAAGCTGTCCACAGCACATGTCACTGATGGTCCATGTCTGTCACCATATCCACCCTCTTCCATCTTACTTTTAATATGCAAGTCCCTGGTGATAATGAAACTATATGTTTGCCTGTTGCAGCTGGATGCACTGAAAACTCCAGATTCGAAGTCTGTACCAGATGGCTTTGTTGCCTGTCGCTCACGTTATTCAAACGATGTTGAGTTCAGCCCATTACCTGAAAATTTGGATAATATTGCTCATGAAGATCTATGGACACGCCTCAACAAAGGTTGTGTTACTGATCTTGACATGCTTGAGATGACACCTGGTTTGAAACGCGAGGCATCCTTTATACAAGATACATCAGTAAGTTTTTCTCTGTTCCTGCATCATTGCTCTAATCTGTTTGTTTACAAATATTTTAGGCTGTCCATATTCATAGAACAAGAAAGTGATTAGGACATAAATTGTTACAAAAATAGAGTAACAGACTACTAAGCAGGAACTAGATAACTTCGTATTCAATAGGGCTTGAACTTGGGTAGGGTTTGGTATTAACACCCATATCTCCCACCAACCTAGCTAGGATTTGAATGCGCTGACTCACTATGTAACAGGTAACATAATCAACAGTTAGATCTTTTGCATCTTACCTATTTATCTGCTGCTACTTGCCAAGCAAGCATAGGCTAGTTAGTAAGCTCTCAATCCAACAAGAGACTGCTTCAGTGTCTAGAGTCATCAGGGGAAATGTGTCTTATAAAAATGGATAATATTGATCCAAGTTTTTTATCGTGGTAAACCATCTGAGGTCTGGATGGTTTTGATAAATTTGCTTCAAGAAGATGCAACATAGTTGAGTAAAGATACTTAATTCTAGCCACTAAGGACCGTCACCTGGTTCCTTTTCCTTCTCCATATATTCGCTGTGTTTGGCTGGGGCTGGCTGGCAGTACTTCTCTCTCATATAAACGAACCAGCAACGATACGAACCAGCCAACCGAACAGGCTGATTACTGGGCCTGGGCCTGTTACCTGTATCTTAAGAAGATCGAGAAGCTATAATTAATTGCTTATATTTCATAAAAAGATTGAGAAGCTAGTTCACCCTTCTGTTTCAGTTCAAATTTGCTTTCTGTTTCCATATAAGGAATATGTTGGAACTGAGAAATGACTTGCCTATTTCTCTGTCCCTTTTTGCTCTCTGCTTGCAGGCTGTGCCATTGGAGGAACCTACTGATACCAGATGCCATAGGTTAGAAAAGGAGTGCATCTCTGACCGGCAACAGCTTGAGGCATCGAAGGCACGATGTGCCAATCTCGAGAAAGAGCGCGACGTGCTGAGGGACCAGAACTTGTCCCTGCAACAGGAGCTCTCTGAGTCCAAGCGGGAGGCCGACAGCCTCGTGGCCAAGAAGCAGGCGCAGCTGGATGACTTGAGGGCGAAGTGTGCAGCGTTCGAGAAGGATCTCTACACCGCCAGGCAGGAGGCCCACCGCCTCGCCACTGAGAAGCAGGAGCTGGCCGGGGAGCTGGGCACAGAGAGGCAGAAGTTGGATGAGCTGAAGCAGGATATCCGGGTGATCAGCCACGGCTTCTTGCAGCGGGAAGGGCAGCTCACGTCGCTCTACACCAAGTCCAAGGCCATCCTGGAGAACTGCAAGACCTCCCAGGTAGCTACTCTGCCTTGACGGTTTGAGTGACACCGCGTGCACAGCTGGTGCTGGCTAAAGATAAAATCTCTTTGCTTCTGCAACCCTTCTTGCTTGCAGATCATGATCATGAGTTTGTGTGTTGGTTATAGATGTGCTGGGTCTCTTGTGAAAAAGTTCAGTGGAATATAGTTAGCCATTAGTTTTCTGTGAGCTTCAAATATTGTATGACCTGTGTGATTCTGTGAACGTGCCATGTAATATCATAAGGGCCCGTTCGGTTGGGGCCATTCCTGGCCGGAACGTATCTTGATGATGCATGGCCGTATAAAATACAGTAGTATTCCTGGCTGGATCCGTTACAGGACTTGAATACGTGAAAACCGAACGTGCCCTAAATGAGTATCAGATTGCCATCAGCTTAAAACTCATAGCATTACCTGTATCTACTCCAAAAACGGCTTGCATTTTCCCCTTTTACCTACTATTCCTTGGGTAAAAAAAATGATGCCGTTTTTTACTATAGACGGTCTTTGAGGTGATTGAGTACAACTTATATTAAAATATAATACTAAACTATGATGTTGGCTATTGCAAAATAGAAAGACCATAGGGGGCAGCATTATTATTGTAACATCCCAGGCGCCACAACCACCCAGGATGTCACTAACATCCCTTCCCACATGCCAGAGTGCAAAAACTCAGCATCAAATATCCATCAACAATGTAAACGCGGAAGCAACAATGGAAACAAAGCTATGATTAAAATAGGCCCCAACACAAACGTTCTTATTGTCAACAAATGGCCACCAAGCTAGTTAACTCTAAGTTTACTACAACAAGACAGAAGTATCATTATTATCTCTAAATGTAGGTGACATAGTGAAGATGTGCCGCTACTCCCATCCCTTCAAGGAAGCATCCAAATCAAGCACCTAGAAAGATAAGAGGGGTGGAAATAAATCTCAGCAAGCAAATTGCTTGAACATGTCATTCAAACTATAGGTTCATTAGCACATCGATTTAAAGATAGAAGAATACATGTCATAAATAAATAAAAGTTCGTGATAAGAATATTTATCCAATGTAATTTCTATAAGGAAATAAAGGGCATTATATATAATAAATAAACCACCACCACAAATGAATAGAACAATACTCCTCATATAAAGAATAATCCTCATCTCCACTGCATGGCAACATAAAACTTCAATTCCAATAATTCTCAAAGAGTGCAAATGCAATGCATATGCATGTCCACTGCCTTCATACCCAACAAGGTATAAACCTGCATCGTACCCCTCCTCAGGCAACGTATGATGTTGTACCGGTACGGTCGTGACCATAGGTCAACGACATAACCACAAGAGCACTCCGGAATAGTCAAATAACTTTCTCACCGTCCTGGCTCTAGAGCACTCCGGAATAGTTATATGACTTTCTCACCGACCTGGCTCGATGCATATGCTCCTGACAAGAATGCTAATGATGCAATGATATGATGCAACTGCAAGTATACTTACTTCATTTGCCATATACATCCACAACCATAAAACATATCACTTACTTTTTGATGATAGATAAATTCTTACCACATATGTTGTATACCTCCATAATAATAAAATATATCACTTACCTCATGACGATAAACAAATGACAAAAGATTCAACATGAAGATCATAAATAAGTTACTTTAAAGGATAAGTGAATTCATACTTAGATATATTATCTTGATTTAGTTAATGTTATGACAATCTGTGGGTAGATTAAATAACATGTTAAGCCGTAGCAAACCACTGCTACGTTTACTTGCCTTCATTGAAGATCAAACACGTGAGCTAAGAATGATCCAAAGCACACCACCTATTTTAGAACAATGAACTCAGCACAAACACTCCAAATATCACTCATAAACAATATATAAAGCCGGAAGGTGGCCTTAGAGGTGTGTGGAGTAACCAAAGGAAGTGGAGGTGAGGCTAAAGATACTTGGTGGTGGAACGAGGAAGTCCAAAGGGCTATTAAGGAGAAGAAAGAGTGTTATAGACGCGTGTACCATGACAGGAGTGTGGACAACATAGAGAAGTACAAGGTAGCAAAGAAGACGGCAAAGCGAGCTGTAAGTGTGGCAAAGGGTAGAGCGTACGAGGATCTTTACCAACGTTTGAGTACGAAGGAATGAGAGAAGGACACTTATAGGATGGCTAGAGTTCGTGAGAGAAAGACAAGGGACTTCAACCAAGTTAAGTGCATTAAGGATGAAAGGGAGCATCTCTTGGTGAAGGAGGATAAGATCCGACATCGATGGCAAGAGTATTTTGACAAATTGTTCAATGGTGAGAATACGGACACAACCTTTCAGTTGGATGACTCTTTTGATGACACCAATAGGTGTTTTGTGCGGAGAATCTAAGAATCTGAGGTCAGAGAGGCGTTGAAAAGGATGAAAGGAGGTAAGGCGATGGGACCGGATGGTATCCGAATCGAGGTGTGGAGATGTCTCGGGGACATAGCTATAGTATGGCTAACCAAGCTGTTCAATCATATTTTTCGATCGAACAAGATGCCTGATGAGTGGAGGAGAAGTATATTGGTACCGATCTATAAGAATAAATGGGATATTCAAAGTTGTACTAATTACCGGGGAATTAAGTTGATGAGTCATGCTATGAAGCTATGGGAGAGTTATCGAGCATCGCTTGAGAGCAATAACGTGGGTCTCTATGAACCAATTTGGTTTCATGCCCGGAAGGTCAACCATGGAAGCCATTTTCTTAATAAGACAAGTTATGGAGCGGTATAGGGAGAAGAAGAAGGACCTACACATAGTTTTTATTGACTTGGAGAAGGCTTATGATAAAATACCAAGGAATGTTATGTGGTGGGCTTTGAACAAACATAAAGTCCCAACGAAGTACGTCGGGCTCATTAAAGACAGGGGAATTAAGTTGATGAGTCATGCTATGAAGCTATGGGAGAGAGTTATCGAGCATCGCTTGAGAGCAATAACATGGGTCTCTATGAACCAATTTGGTTTCATGCCCGGGAGGTCAACCATGGAAGCCATTTTCTTAATAAGACAAGTTATGGAGCAGTATAGGAAGAAGAAGAAGGACCTACACATAGTTTTTATTGACTTGGAGAAGGCTTATGATAAAATACCAAGGAATGTTATGTGGTGGGCTTTGGACAAACATAAAGTCCCAACAAAGTACGTCGGGCTCATTAAAGACATGTACAACAATGTTGTGACTAGAGTTCGAACAAGTGATGGAGACACGGATGACTTCTCGATTAAGATAGGACTACATCAAGGGTCAGCTTTGAGCCCTTATTTGTTTGCCTTAGTAATGGATGAGGTCACAAGGGACATACAAGGGGACATCCCTTGGTGTATGTTTTTCGCGGACGATGTAGTGCTAGTTGATGAAAGCCGAACAGGAGTGAATCAGAAACTGGAGTTATGGCGGGAGACTTTGGAGTCCAAAGGTTTTAGACTCAGTAGAACTAAAACTGAGTATATGAGATGTGACTTCGGCACTACTATTCGGGAGGAGGAAGATATTAGTTTGGAAGGTCAAGTAGTGCCTAGGAAGGATACCTTTCGATATTTAGGATCAATGCTACAGAGAGACGGGGATATTGATGAAGATGTTAGCCATAGAATCAAAGCAGGGTGGATGAAGTGACGGTAAGCATCTGGTGTCCTATGTGACAAAAGGGTACCACAGAAGCTAAAAGGCAAGTTTTATAGGACGGCGATTAGACCTGCTATGTTGTATGGTGCAGAATGTTGGCCTACGAAAAGACGACATGTTCAACAGATCAGTGTCGCAGAAATGCGTATGTTGCGTTGGATTTGCGGTCATACAAGAAGGGATCGAGCTCGGAACGATGATATACGTGATAGATTAGGGGTAGCACCAATTGAAGAGAAGCTTGTCCAATACCGGTTGAGATGGTTTGGACATGTCCAACGGAGACCTCCAGAGACACCGGTGCGTAGTGGAATCCTAGGCCAGGATAGTAACGTGAAGAGAGGCAGAGGAAGACCGAAGTTGACTTGGGTAGAGGCAATAAAAGGAGACTTGAAAGGATGGAATATACCCAAAGACTTAGCCTTAGATAGGAGTGTTTGGAAGATAGCTATTCACGTGCCTGAACCTTGATTGCTTCTGCTGGGTTTCAACTCTAGCCTACCCCAACTTGTTTGAGACTTAAAGGCTTTGTTGTTGTTGTTGTTGTAAACAATATATGAAGCATTCGAATGTTCAAACCTACAATTGCCGAAAACAATCCCCACTTGACCCCGATAAAACAGCAGCAGCGCTGTTTCTGTTTTTTTTTGTATCATTAAAACTGTAACAGTGATGATAGCAAATAAATACTCTACAAGCATCTACACATAACAAGCTACAACTTTGGTATTCAAACAAAGTTCAAAATTTGCCATCTACTATTGTTAAAACAGCCTACAAACTGACAGACATGTTCTGCCTTTAGCAGCAGCAACATTGTAAACAAAACCATATCTCCCAAGACATCCAACGAAAAAATCCGCAATTCTGTCATAACATAGAAATATCCATTCTCTATGACTTTCGTATAATGAAGATTTGCATTAGAAGCATCTAACATCACATAATAAAGCTCTGAACTTTACTGAATGTTTCTGACAGTAAAACAGGACAGCCAAATTCCAAAATTCGTGTCTGGAGTTATACTTAACCAAAAATTATATTCTTTACCATTATGGAAAGCTCATCAAAATACATATAACTTGTATTCATATCAAAAGCCTCAATTCAGCCAGGAAGAGGGTGTAAAAGGCGTTAGATCCAAACTGCTCTGAATTTTTGACAGACTTGTACAGTAGAATTTAGAATTTCATATCTCCTAAACCATTTGGCCTAAAATCATGAAGTTGGACTTCACGGAAAGATTATGAAATTACCTAGAATTTTTATTTAGATCATGTCACGAGATTCTGGTGTTAAGCTATGATAAAACTAAATGCATCTAATACTGTCCAGAAATCTGACAGCACAAAGCATCATCAAACAACGGTCATATCTTCCAAACTATAAGGGCTAAAAACATGATCTCCATTTCCCAAAGAAAGATACCGAAGTATACTACTTAAATATAAATTTTCTATGATTTTTGGATACATAAAAACAGCCCTAAACAGCACCCAACCCCACAACTACGCAATCTGGAATAACAGCAGGGTCTAATTACGAGATTAGAAACCTAACCCGTCAACTAATCCATCGAATACCGTAAACCCTAACATGGATTTCGCATCAAAGCAGTAGGGGAAAGCGAGATCTTACCCCAAACAGAGAGTACCACAAGGATCCAGAACATTAACCTCCCGTTTCCCTTCTTTCTTGCGATGATCTCCGATGCTACACATATCGCCGACTTGATCTACTCCGTACATATCATCACCGTCAAGAACAGCGAGGGGGAAGAATGGAATCAAGGAAAAACAGGAAGAAGAGATGATGCCTAACCAATTTTAGATGAGAAATCAATACGGCGGCGATCGACGATCAAGTCCTCCCTCTCGTCACTCATCTCTCATCTCTCGTCTCTCTTCTCTGTTCTCTTCTCCGATCTTCTCTTCATGCGGCTGCTCGTCAAGAGAATTAGGTTTGGTGGAGAAGAGACGGGGAGGACAGAAGGAAAAAGAAAGGAGAGCGTCGGTTCCTGCAGCGACGCTACAGTTATACAATTTACTGTTCATAGCTTTTCCTCTCCCTTCGACTTCCAACGACTGTATCTTTTCTATAAAAACTTCAAACAAGGCATATGAGTAGTGAAATAGATTCGTTTTGACGAGGTATTTGCATCCACGAACTCTGATCGACCATAAGAATTATTTCACTAAAAGTTAAATTTTAGTCAAACTTTAAAATATCCATCCGAGCTACGTATAAAAAAATAATTTTTTTGTCATTCTGTAAACTACCGTAATACCTTTTACCATTCTACGCTTCTTGACATATAAAATGTATTTTAGGATGTTACAATTATGTTCCAATCGACATATTAAAAAGGCTAGCTAATGGTACTTTTTTGTGTGCCCGCATAAGTACTAAGCTAGCCATACAAAGGTCGGTAGAGGCTCAAACAACACATCTGTGCGTTACAAGATTCCCATTCACCCATCTGTGCCCATCAACAGTATCGATTCAAGACTCAAATCTTCACTCTGGAATAGGGATGAAAACGGATCGGATACGGACGGATATCACCGATATTACATTTGTTTTCATATTTCTGTCCGGATTTGGATTCGAATACGGATAGTGTCAACTATGTCGGAAAGGATACGATTGGATATCGACATCATAAATATACGATTTGAGTATTCGGATACGGATACGGTATCGGATGTTGGATATCCGGACTCGGATATGGACAGATCTCAACCCCTCTAAACGGATTCGGTTTCGAATACGATCAGAAAATATCCGTACCTTTTTCATCCCTACTTGGAATCAATTCTGAATGGACATTGTTTTGTTCGGTCTTGTCAGCCAGATACTCACTTATATCTGAAGCAGCTTTAATCTCAAGATAGTACTCATTAAATTTCTCCTTCCGAGCAAGACTAGCAACCTATAATCCATTAAAAGAAATATGCCATTTAATGGAGTAGGGCCCTGTTTGGTTAGTGCAGTGGCTCCTAAAATTTCTGTCACATCGAATGTTTGACACATGCATAGAGTATTAAATATAGACTAATTACGAAACTAATTGCACAATTTACGACTAATTTGCGAGACGAATCTTTTAAGCTTAATTAGTCCATGATTTGACAACGTGGTGCTACAGTAACATGTGCTAATGACAGATTAATTAGGCTTAAAAAAATCGTCTCGCAAATTAGCCTCCATCTATGTAATTTGTTTTGTAATTAATCTATATTTAATACTCCTTATTAGGATCTAAATATTCGATGTGACATGAATTTTAGGAGCGACTAAAGAACCAAACACCCCTAGGCATGTTTGTTAAAGTCTCAATAATTCGGCTTTTTAAAAATGAAGCTGAATTGTGAATATTAACCTCTACATATGGTGCTGAATTTTTATTGATTCAACTATGGTTACCAGTAACACGTGAAGCCGAATAATGAATATTAGTATTTGAATATCTTGTTGAAGAGCAACATGTGAATCCGAATCATGAGTTTTAGCACTCCAACGCCTTGCTAAAATTTCATTAATTCGGCCATAGTTATTAGTAACATATGAGGCCAAATTATGAGCACCAGCATTTGCATATGATGCTGAATTTGTAGGTAGAACCTTTGCTCTATTACCATACTCTGCATCACATGAGAATTGAGAGTAATCGGTTGAATAGCTAGCATCACCATAGCCAATTCTCTCATTTATCGACTTATCTTATGGTGGAACCACATATCTTGAACTTATAGCCGATGAATAAGGATATGCATGTTGCATGCTGCTAGTAGCATTAAAACTCGACAAATTCATAGTTGACATCGATCAGCTCTTGAACATAATATCTAGAATTGTGATATATATGATGGGGACCATTATCAACAAAGGTATTGGCCGGTGCATCATATCTACTATTAGCAACATCAATATGAGAATTCATAGAATTTGCAAAATAACTATTAGAATCATAAGACATATTTGCAAGTTGTGCCTCGGGGGTAATTGTAGTAGTACTGTGATGCAACACCTTGGTACTCCACGATTTAGAGATTGACCACCTTGCTGAATTTTTCAATAGCAAGAGCAACACTTTGCAAAATAGCAAGAGAGATCACAAGTGGTCAAAACCAGATGCGATCGGCCTTTTGGGCCAGATGCCACAGTAATGGCGAGCATAAGAAGATACATCAATGAAGAGTGGGGCTAGGGCTAAGAGATTCGGCTACAAAGTAGAGCCAGAGCAATTGTCTCCAGTGGAGTCGCTAAAAATTGTGTTGACGCTAAATTGATCCGGGGTCACACACCAGCTAGGGCTAGATCGCTCGGGTTGCCACAGACGAAAGAACACAGCGAGGATCATACTTACGTGGTGAAGAACGGAGAGGTTTACAAGCAAACCACCAAAGGATAGCTATCGTGCTTGCAGTGATGAAGAATGACTAGTTTTTGGATAAATTAGCAAAGGAACCGTCGAAGCTCTCGCCCAGGAGGGACCCCATGGGGGCAAGGACGTCGCCGGATTGCCCTAGGTCGGCCAGCAAGCCCATGGCGCCATCCTTGGTTGTCAGATCAAGCGATGAACAACAACATAGAGGTTGAAAGAGATTAGGGCAAAAGGAAAGTAAAATTGATTGTAATTTGATCGATTATGTGTGTTGGGCACCTCAATCGGCCGTGCACCTTATATTTATAAGGTGGGGGTGGCCTTATCCCATAAGGGGTCAAAAACCCTTGCAAAACACGTCAAAACGCATTTTGGATCCGATCTGGGACTGCCAAAGTCGGCTAAGCCGTCGACCAAGCCGACTTTTGTGAGCTCCAGGCAAAAAGCTTCCGAAATTCATAATTAACTCATCCGGACTTCAAATGGGGCAAACCATGTATGTTTTCAATCAGCTCGATGAGAGAAACGCAATAGTGCAGTCCATTCTTTAATTTGAGAAAATCGAGAAAGTCGGCTAGGCTAGGTCAGCCCCCCACCCCTCGAAAAGCCGTTTTCTTCACCCGGGCTCCAATTGCGATAATCTAAGTATGCTTTGTGGCTATCTTGATGATAGAAATATGATGATGGAGTCCATTATGCACTTTGGATAATTTTGGGTGCTAGCAATAACGAAGTGGCCGCCTTATGCTCTTGGGAGACGTGGGCGCGGGGACAAGGGCGGCGTGGTCGTGGGGTGCACGGTCATTGGGAGCA
The DNA here is from genome assembly GCF_019320115.1 of Miscanthus floridulus. NCBI lineage: Eukaryota > Viridiplantae > Streptophyta > Magnoliopsida > Poales > Poaceae > Miscanthus > Miscanthus floridulus. The sequence continues at coordinate 99,042,317 of NC_089589.1, forward strand.
TGGTGTCGGGCCAAGGTTCTTTCTCCGCGGATGAGAGGAATAACGAACCTGCGCGAGAGCCTTCTTATCTTCCTTGCCCTTTTTCTCTTCCCGACGACTGAGCAGAGCTGGTGCGCTCGACTCCAAATGGGAAAAACCGAGCGGGCTGGATAAAATTTGGACCAAGCCTGTCATGGGCTTAGCCTGTTTGAAGAGCGGGCCAATGTGTTGCAACGGCTCTATCGATGGCGAAATGCAGGCATATCCTCTGCTCCATTGTTTCAGCGTTCTAAAAAAAAGACCTCTTTTAAGAATTACAGAATAAAAAGAGTCAAAGACCAATAATCTAAAAAAAAGTGTCAAAGACCAATATACAGTGCGAAGTACATCCATTATCAGTAGTATAGTGCCACAACATACAAAATTGAACAGTTGGATTCTAATATATATGGGTTCAGATGGAAAAAAAAACAAATAACTGAAATAAGAGTTCTTCTCATTTCGATTAGCTCCACTGCTCCAATATACTGCATGCTAATGAAAATGGTTGTCGAATTACATACAGAGCAAAGACAAGACGAGTCGCTTTGGCAACATGTTCTACAAGAAGCTATGGCAACTGATGAACGAGTAAGAGATTCTAAATTCCCGGGCGGGCTGCATGCCGGCGAACATGTCCAGGGCTCACGGGTCAGGAGTCCAGCACCGGAGAGTAGCTAGGCCTCGGGCGCGGGCACAGTCAGCGACAAACGTCGAGAACGAGGTCGACGACGAGTACGCCTCTCGGGCGCGGGCACAGTCAGCGACGAACGTCGAGAACGAGAGCGACGAGGAGTACGCCTCTCGGGCGCGGGCACAGTCAGCGACTAACGTCGAGAACGAGGCCGACGACGAGTACGCCTCAGGCGCCGGCATCGCGACGACTGACGTCTGCAACGACGCCGACGAGGAGGACGCCTGAAGCGCGGGCGTCGCCACTGACGTCTGCAACGACGGTGACGTCGAGTTTACCACTTCTTCTCCTCCTCCGTCTGCTGCTGGATCAAGGAGTCGTCGAGAAGCATGCCCGCGAACGCCGCCATGGCGATGTCTGCGTCAGCGACATCAACGACATGATCTCCCCACTGCTGCTGAAGATGATCCTTGCGCGCCTCCTCGTGCGCCTGCATGGGCTCCGGCGGCATGGCGGCGCGCGCTGCCGCAACATTGGCGCGGAGCGCCTCCAGGACTGAGGCCTGCGCCGTGCTCTCGGAGAAGCTCAACATGGACGTCGAGCTGGTGCGCCGCGGCGGGTCCGGGCATCTGCGGCGGCGCCGAGACGGACGCGGAGGCGGAAACAGCGAGCGCACGCAGGCGCCTGGCCTCGCGCGCGCGCGCCTCGGCGTGCTGCGCGCCCGCGGCACCGCCGCCGGGCCCTCCTCCGCCTGTCCCGAGCGCGTCGGAGCGCGGCTTGTGCGTGACCGGGTCGATGCCCGTCTTGGCCAGCCGCTTCTTGAGGTGCGTTTTCCAGTAGTTCTAGATCTCGTTGTCGTTGCGCTTCGGGAGGTGCGTTGCGATCGCCGACCACCTGCAAGCACGCGGCGGACGCCATGAAAAAGTTCTCAGCAATCGCGCGCGTTGACAAATTAAATTTGCATCGGGTCGTGCGAGACAGTAACGAGTGCGGCCTGGCAGGCTGGCACAGACACGAACACGATGCAGAGATGACAGGAACTACTCTGTGACTCAAAACCGGACTAAAGGTTTTCTTTTTTTTTCTTTTTTTTTTCTATTTTCAATTGATGATTCGTTTTGGTTTTCGAATACGCATTCTACGCTGCTAATAATATACGTATTCTACACGCTTATAATGTTCGAACATTTTGTACAAACTAAAGTATGAAACTAACGTATATATTACATGGATATACATATATTGTACGTTATTTTATGTACATATAATATGTATATATATATATATTACAAATAAAGCTTGCATTGTATATTATATTATATCTTTGGGATAACAAATTCACTCCATCTGGTTTGGCTTCCATGTTTCGTTCATGTCATTGTAGAACTCGCCGGCGGGATTTAAGACCTGGTCATTAAGAAATCCTGTTATGGTATCTTGAATTGCTTTCAGTTGGTCACGTCGTATGACTTTTTCCTTCAACCATAGAGTCTTCAATAAAAGTTAAAGGAAAAGTATTAATATATATATATGTGTTGGTCACATGATTACTTATATATATATATGAGCAATAAAAGAAATTATGAATATATGAATATAACGTACTTTGTGGATCTCTTCAGGAGTTCTTTTTTAGTATGCCATGATGAACTCGCAAACATAATATCCGCAGTAGTTGGTCCCCTGTTCTTGCCTCAGAACCCACTTTTACGATAAAAAAGATCCGGTGAATTGAAAGCATGCATGATGTTAATTGAATTATATATATAAATATAACTAGTACTTAATTTGTGTGCGATTACATATTGTGGCGCTTTGCAATATTTCATGTGGTGTTCCTCAATGAAACTTTTTCAAACACTACGCCCAATAAAATAAAAAATTAATTTGGCCTTTAATAATTGTTGCAGTTAAGAGATCGGGGTATATATAGTTGCTAGAGAGACCAAATTATCCTTGGATAATATCTATCATGTCTTGATACTCTGTTTGCTCTTTTCTTAACGAGTCTAAGATGCTCAACCGACAATTGGCCATATCGATGACCATCAATGTCCAGTGATTGCTGCATATGTTTTTATACACAAATATGATTGATATTAACTAGAGTCAACATATATATAGTTTAGCTAGTAAGCAAATAATTAAACAAATGTCCATATGATCGACATTAATTATTTAACACTCACTTAAAGTTGTAGGGGAAGAGTATGTCCTTGTTTTGTTGGTTCACTAAGAACCTCATGAGATTTTTCTCGAGTTCAGCTTTCCATTCAGGCGGGGGATTAGGGTGTTTGAATAAGACATTTGGATCAACGAAACCAACATCATTATCCTTTCTCTTTCTGACTTCTGTCATCTCATATCTGCATATATAAAAATATAGTGTAAGGATATATAATTTATATATATACATGTAGCTTTATATATATACACTTTAATAGTAGAAAATAATCACACGTATAGATAATAGCAGCTAATGAGACTTTTATCGAGAGAGTCCAGGTGTCATAGTTGGTGTAATTCTAAAAACTCGACATATATAACGTCAACGCCACGGAAGTAATGTTGGTTTCTAACTCTGATAGAAACAAAGGTCTCTCCCGTTCACACGCCACCATGTACCACTTGTTTAGCAGATACATTTGCGTACCCAGTTCACCTAAGGCCCCAGGGTTGTATAGACTCTTTTCATGTTCAAATTTCTTCCAAGGATCCACTTTCGGAGCAGATGGTCCTTCAGCGAGCACTTGGGCAAGGTCCAAACCAGTATCCTCGTAAAACCGAACCAGGTCCTCAAAATCGACGTCCAGTAAGTCTAAGTTTGAACCATATTCATTACGAATGACAAGAGGGGGGATTGATTGTTGCGATTGTTGTCCGAGTTGTGCAGCACCTTTCCCTGCTCTAGTCTTTTTCTACGCCGCCTCAAATGACTTGGTGAGAGAGCGGTCGTAGTTCGATTTTGGTAGGGTCTTTTGAGATTCCCGCTTTTTCTAGTCCACCTTCTTTCTTAGAAGATCTGGAGGTAGGTAGAAGTACGGTTTCTCTGGGTTCTCCCTCACTTCTCGTTGCTTTCTTACTTTTTTGAAGAAACTGTTCACATCTTTTTGTACTGCAGTATTTAATTCCTTTTCACTTTTCTCGTAAGACAGTTTTTGGGGAATAACTGGATTAGAGGAGGTTTTCTTCTTTGCCGGCTGGTGGGCCAACGGCTTTGTTTGTAGGGCGGACCTCTTAGGAGCTGGCTACTTCTTGGTCATCAAGGGAGGCGGGACAGCCGTTGGAGACCTCTTTGGAGGCGTTGGAGACCTCCTTGGAGGTGGCGGCGGTGACGGCGTTGCATAATCATTGCCCGAAGCACTATGATGATTTGGAGATTGAATAATTAGACTTAGGTTGGCGAAGGCCCTGTTGTGTGAGTACAAAAAAGAATAATTAGGTATAAGCAATTGTTATTATTAATCATGCATGTCAATAAAAAATTAGTGAAAAAATTGTTTCGTTCACTTTTGTCCGCACCTATTGTCTGGCAGTTGAGGAAGCGGCGGTGGACTAGAGACCCCAGGAATAATGATGTAGCACTTGCGCCATAGTATGAATGTCTTATCTGCTTCTCCTAGAGTCTTCTCCCCATCACATCCTAGAATGTCAAGAGCCAGATCACTAAAATCTTTGTTAACTCTATCCACTGAGATGCTAACATATCCAGGTGGTATTATTGCCCTATGGATTCTTGGTGTCTTGGTAGGATTTGGAGGAGAAAAAACACCGAGAGCCACCATGATTGTGGCATTCCCTTTTGGAATATGTAGTTCACATGATGTAAACGGTGCAGTGATGTCATCCACGGGGAAACGTAGCATTGCGTCATCTTGATTTGGCAACTCCGTGGAAGCGCAGCTGCTTTTCAACTGATTAGGGGGGCTAATATTAATGTTGATTCCTGGATCTGATGCCTGCCTTTGGGCACTCATTGCTATTTGCACTTGCTTTATGATTTCCTCCTGCATTCTAGCTTGCATGTCTTTTTCGTGCTCCTGTGCTTGAAGCAACGCCTCCCGTGACTCACGAACATATTCCTCCAACCTACTGATCCGCGCTGCTTCCTCATCCTTCCTTCTCTGTTGGCTTCTGTAGGTATCTCTGTCGTTAGGGAAACCATGCTCCCAAAAAATGTTCTGTCCTAAACCTCTCATTCGGCCACTGTGTTCAGCAGTTTCGATGGCATACGTCAGTTCATCCTTCTCTCTATTGGGCCTGAACGCACCAATAGCTTTAGCTTGTAGAGCATAAGAAAATCTTTGTGTTGCTCTTTCGAGTTTTGTGCCATGAACCAGCTTCCCGGTCTCTAGGTCCAGTCTTCCCCCATGAGCGAAAAACCAATTCTTCACGCGTTTGGGCCAATTAAGTGATTCTGGTGTGATACCCTTAGCAAGAATGTCCACTTCCATTTTTCCCACTTGGGAATGGCAGTCGCGTAGCCACCTGATCCCAAGCCATGGTGGTATACCTTCTGTCGGGCATTCTCTTAGTTCCTTCTCACCCGTTCCTCACCCTCTTCCGATGTCTTGTACTGTACAAAATCATTCCAGTAGGGCCTCAACTTCATGAGCGGGCCCCTAGTATTGAAATTAGGCGTTAGGTTCTTCTTGACGTATTTCGTGTATAGGGATTTCTTCCAAGTCTGGAATTATGTGGCCATCTTCTTTATAGCCCACTTTTGAACTAGCTCCTTCAATTCATCATCGTTGATATCATCATAATCATCCGCTTGCAATGTGAAATGTTGAAGGATATCATCCCAAATTAAATTCTTATCAAGATCAGAGACAAAACTAACATGAGGCTCGTTGATCTTTTGCTTTCATTCATGGGCACTGATCGGAAGTCTGCCCCTTACAAGGTACCCATAGTGTTGCACGAATTTCCTTGCATGTGGACCAAGTGGTTCGTCTGTCTCGATATTGAATTCTGATATTATGTAGCGCCCCTCCAATGGCTTTTTCGGGCCTCGAATATTTTTGCTTTTCGCCGTTGCGGTCGTCGATCCAGAGGGCTATGTATAAAAAAAGAATAAATAAATATCATGTGTACACATAATAGATGATAGATATTCAAATATATATATATATATAATATTCAAATATATATATAAATATATATACCTTGCTAGTATTTTCTTGCATAATATTTTCTTGCTTATTTTCAAGAGCCAGGTATTGACTCCCGTCATCTACATCCTGCTGGTCACCATCGGCAAATTGAGTGCCGGTGTTGATAATATCCATCATTTCTTCATCCATGTTGTCTCTCGGGGTAGCCATCTAGCTTTTGCACCACTAGATATATCTATAAAAAATAAAAACCATATATCTATAAAATGGATCGAGTCATGAAATTAATTAAATAACTACACTCGAAATTCAAGTATCCAAAGCATAACTTTGATTTCTTATTTTCTAAAAATATTTATTGGCAAGTGATATATATAACAAATTTATATATATAACAATATAAATTTAAAACTCTCTAATATGTATAACAAATATATATATATATATATATATATATAATTTATAACTCTCTAATATGTATGTATAACAAATTTCTATTTATAACAATATAAATTTATAACTCTAATATATATGTATAACAAATTTAGCTATATAACAATATAAATTTATAACTCTCTAATATAGATGTATAACAAATTTATATATATAAAAATACAAATTTATAACTCTCTAATATATATATATAACAAATATATATATATATATAACAATACAAATTTATAACTCTCTAATATATATATATATATATATAACAAATATATATATATAACAAATTTATATATATCAATACATAGTACCTTGGGGCCGGCCGCGTTGGTGGCGCGCGGGGCGGCCGGCGTTGGGGTTCCTGTCGAGGCCGTGCACCTCCTGCGCGTGCTCGTGGAGGAGGCGCATGGGGTTCTGTGACGACGGGAGCCGCGCGGCGTCGAAGAGGCGCACAGAGCCATCCCCGGAGGCGGCGGCACAGATGGAGTCATGGGACTCGAACCACGCGCAGTCGAAGAGCGCGTCGGAGGTTGGGAAGGAGAAGATTGGCGCCGGGTCCGACGGTGGTGAGGTCAAGGACGATGAGGTGGCCACGGGCGACGGTGACGAGGGCGGCGGCAGCGGCAGTGGCGATGGGCGACGAAGACGAAGAGTGAGGAGAAAGAAGAAATAGCCGCCTTATATAGGGGAGGGACCTTTAGTCCCGGCTCCTGTAAACGTCTGGGACAAAAAGACCTTTAGTCCCGGCTGGCAATACCAGCCGGGACTAAAAGGTGTATTTTGGCGGACCGTAAAAAAGGCAGCCCACCTTTAGTCCCGGGTGGTAGATCTACCTAGGACTAAAGTTGTGCTGCAGTTTCACTTCCCGCCCGTTTCAAGCTCCATTTGTTTTTTATATATTTCTTTCTATAAATTGTTAAAGTCTTGTTAATTGCACAGTAAATTAAATACAAGGCATAAAATTGTTTTAAAAGAATATGAATTTACTTTTGCTTTATTGCACACAGGAAAATTGTGTGACCTAAAGTTTTTGTTTTTTCTTATAAATATTGAAACATAATGTCATTAATAATTACTATTTCGTTAATGCAAAAATGTAGTGTTTAATTTAAATCATTAAAACTTTTATTTTCGATTGGAAATTTGTTTTCACATCATTTTAACGTAAATCTTTTCATTTTTTCATCACTCATTGTCCAAAAGCGACATGGAAATCCCACCATCAAACACAAATTTAATCTGAACATAGAAAAAAAGGAAACACCTAATAAACATCTCTGAATTCACAATTATTACATAATACCTCTAATACACACTATTAAACATCACTATATATATATCAAGCGGGCACAGTAGTGAACTTCTTCTTAACGTATATCCCTTGGTTATGATCGCGCCGTAACCATGGAGTGTCCTCATTATTTAGATGGATGCTTGGGTCTTTGTTCACTGTGAAGGGTGGAATTCGGTCATCCTTTTCATAATCTTCTGATATGTCTGACTTGTCTTCAATTCCGACGATGTTTCTTTTCCTTGAAAGAACTATGTGGTGCTTTGGCTCATTGATTGGGTCATTGTTGTTTTTTCCTCTCTTCGGTTTTGTAGACATGTCCTTGACATAGAACACCTGATTCACATCCTTGGCAAGGACGAACGGTTCGTCTTTGTACCCAATATTGTTGAGGTCCACGGTTGTCATTCCATACTGGTTGTCGACTGCTACCCCGCCTCCAGTCGTCTTTACCCATTAGCACTTGAACAAAGGTACCTTAAAAGTAGGTGCATAGTTTAGTTCCCATATCTCCTCTATGCGGCCATAATATGTTTGCTTATTTCCATTAGGATCGGTGGCATCTATGCGGACACCACTGTTTTTGTTGGTGCTCCTTTTATCTTGGGCTACTGTGTAAAATGTATTCCCATTTATCTTGTACCCTTTGTATGTGAGGATATGCCACGATGGCTGCCTAGACAACAAATACAGTTGCTCATCAATACTCTCATCACCCTGACATTCTTTTCGCAACCAGTCGCTGAAAGTTTCCATTTGCTGACACGTAATCCAAGGTTCAGACTTCCCTAGAAACTCGGATCGGAGCAACTCTTTATGTGTCTTGATATACGGATCCACCAAGGAGTAGTTTTGTAGAACTATGTAGTGTGCTTTATTAAAATAATTGTCCTACGTACCAATATATGGTTTCTTCCCTAGTGTCCCCTTTCCACTTAGTCTCCCCTCGTGTCGCGATTCAGGAACACCAATCGGGTCAAGGTCGGGAATAAAGTCAACACAAAACTCAATGACCTCCTCTGTTCCATAGCCCTTGGCGATGCTTCCTTCTGGCCGAGCACGGTTATGAACATATTTCTTTAGGACTCTCATGAAACTCTCAAAGGGGAACATGTTGTGCAGGAACACAGGACCGAGAGTGCTAATCTCCTTGACCAGGTGATCTAGGAGGTGTGTCATGATATTAAAGAAGGAAGGAGGGAACACCAACTCAAAGCTAACAATACATTGAACCACATCATTCTGTAGTTTAGCTAGATCCATTGGATCGATTGCCTTCTGAGAAATTGCATTGAGGAATGCACATAGCTTCACGGTGGCTAGACGTACATTTGGAGGTAGAATTCCTCTTAATGCAACTGGAAGCAATTGCGTCATGAACACGTGGCAGTCATGGGACTTTAAGTTTAGGAATTTCTTCTCTGGCACATTTATTATACCCTTTATATTCGAGGAGAATCCAGATAGTACCTTGATGCTTGCTAGGCATTTAAACATGCTTGCCTTCTCTTCTTTGCTAAGAGTGTAGCTGGCAGGACTTAAGTAATGGCGTCCATCATCTGTCTTCTCTGGATGCAGGTTGTCTCGTTCTTTCAAACATCGCAGGTCCTGTCGTGCTTCAAGTGTGTTCTTAGGCTTCCCATACACACCCATGAAGCCTAGCAGGTTCACACAAAGATTCTTCGTCAGGTGCATCACGTCGATCGCGCTACAGACCTCTAGGACTTGCCAATAGGGTAGCTCCCAAAATATAGACTTCTTCCACATGGGTGCGTGACCGTCGGCGTTGTTCAGAACAGGTTCGCTGCCATGTGCCTTTCCAAATACTACTTTCACATCCTTGACCATATTGAGTACATCCTCACCAGTTCAGTTTCCCGGCTTGGTTTGGTGGTCTGCCTTACCTTTAAAATGCTTGCCTTTCTTTCTTAGGGGGTGATTCGCAGGAAGAAATCGACGATGGCCAAGGTACACGACCTTTCGACATTTTTTCAAGAATATACCTTTAATGTCATCGAAACAGTGCGTGCATGCATTATATCCCTTGTTTGATTGTCCTGAAAGATTACTTAGAGCAGGCCAATCATTGATTGTTATGAACAACAATGCTCGCAGGTCAAAGTGCTCCTGTTTGTGCTCATCCCACACACGTACACCTGGTCTATTCCATAAAAGTAGAAGTTCTTCAACTAGTGGCCTCAAGTACACATCGATGTCGTTGCCAGGTTGCCTTGGGCCTTAAATGAGCACTGGCATCATAATAAACTTACGCTTCATGCATAACCAGGGAGGAAGGTTGTAGATACATAGAGTAACAGGCCAAGTGCTATGACTACTGCTCTACTCCCCGAAAGGATTCATACCATCTGTACTTAAAGCAAACCTTAAGTTTCTTGCGTCATTTGCAAATTCCAAGAATTCTCTATCGATTGCTCTCCACTAGGACCCATTAGCAGGGTGTATCAACATATTGTCTACCTTACGGTCTTCTTTGTGCCATCGCAACAACTTTGCATGGTCTTTGTTTCTAAATAGACGTTTCAAGCGTGGTATTATAGGAGCATACCACATAATCTTGGTAGGGATTTTCTTCGTGGGACGTTCGCCCTCAACATCACCAGGGTCATCTCGCCTGATCTTATACCACGATGCATGACATACCGGGCATGCATCTAACTTCTCGTACTCCTCGCCATGGTAGAGGATGCAGTCATTCTTCTAGATTTCTAATCCCAAAGGGCAAACTACCTGTTTTGCTTCATACGTAGTGGTGGGCAATTCATTATCCTTCAAAAGCATCTTCTTTTGGATTTTCAGTAACTCCCCAAATCCCTTGTCAGATACACCATTCTTTGCCTTCCATTGTAGCAATTCCAGTGTGGTACCCAACTTTTTCTGTCCCACATCACAAGTTGGGTATAGCAATTTCTTGTGATCCTCTAGCATGCGCTCGAACTTGATCTTCTCCTTTTCACTTTCGCATTCTCTTTGTGCGTCACGAATGGCCTGACCAAGATCATCAGCGGGCTCATCTTCTGCCCCTACCTCTTCTTCAGCTTCCCCTATTGCAGTATCATTGAAGGCACCATATTCAACAATAATGTCATCATCGTTCCATTGTTCTTCTTCACATTCTTTCATTACAACCCCGGTTTCTTCGTGCTTCGTCCAACAAATATAGTTTGTCATGAAACCCGACTTCAACAAGTGTGAATGAAGACTCCTTGAGCTAGCATATTCCTTCAAATTCTTACATATGGCACATGGGCAGCACATGAAACCATCGCGTTTGTTTGCCTCGGCCACATGTAAGAAAGAATGCACGCCCTCAATGAACTCTTGGGAGTGGTGATCATCATTGTACATCCAATGCCGGCTCATCTGCATTACATGACATACATACCATATTAAAACCTAGAACCTAATTAGTTAATTATACGACATGCATGCCACCACACAAGGTATTAATTTATGAAAGTCTCGCTACAATGTAGATAATCCCAACTACCACTAAAAAAACTAAAGCTAAAATGCACTTCAGCAGCATAAAGATTTCACGACCAATCCCAACTAAAATAGACAGATAATACATTTGTTCAACATCTATAGGCTTCTTCCGCAGGATCACTGTCTCATCAGCCGCCGTAGCCGCCTGTGCAAGAGAGTTTTGCACGTGTTCAACATACTCTTCCTCCCAATACTAGCCTGAACATCCAGTGCCATCCCACTAAAATTAAAACAAAAAATTAGAACTTTAATCATGATCATCATGAAAATAAGTATAAATTAACCATAATCATCAAATGCGACAAAATAACTCACATTGCGATCCGGATACTTGTAGAAGATACGACCCTTGTTGGGACACTCCTTCCTCACCCGGTACTCTATCACAATCTTCTCCTCACACTTGCCGTATGCAATAAGAGGGAGGTCCGGCCTCAGTCGCTTTGGAACCCGATGAGAGGCCGAGGATCCTGAAGCAGTTGCCATCTACTCTCTATACTCATTTTTAATATAATATAAATTTCTCATTTTATAAACAAATAAAATTAGAAAAACTCTAAAATTCTCTATATCTCTAAGCCATAAAGTGTGCTATGCATGCTAAAAATGAAAGCTGAATACTAGTTTTGAATAACTACTTTAACCTTCCTTCATCCAAATATGCAAACTTTAAAGTGATTTTTAGCTTAAATGGCTTACAAATAAAAAAAATCCACCATAAAAAACCACATATATCTAGTCCATAAAATGAGATATGCTACTGATGAAACATGAGAGTATAAAGTTGGTAACCTTTAGAACTGAAGAATCGATGGAGGAATCAAAGAAATCTTGTGATTACCGGTAATGAGGAAGAAGAGAGCCCGGCGATGAAGCAAGAACACTGAGCTCGAAGTGTCTTGGGCTTGGGGAGGAAGAAGGGGTATATAGGAGGGGATCTTTAGTCCCGGTTAGAGACAACAACCGGGACTAAAGGTCCCTTTTTAGTCCCGGACAGAGCCTTCAGCCGGGAGTAGACTTTTACTCCTGGTTGGAGGGACCAACCGGGAGTAAAAGTTAACCTTTAGTCCTAGTTGATAGCTCCAACCGGGACTAAAGGTCCCATACAGCAAAAGCCTGTCGTAGTAGCCGTTGGGCAGGGACCTTTAGTCCCAGTTGGAGATACCAACCAGGACTAAAGGTTTCTCTAGTCCCGGGCGCGAAAATACCGGGACCAAAGCCAAATTTCGAAGTGGATCAAAAGTTGTTTCTCTACCGGTGTGAAGCTGAGCTATTTTTGAAAAACTGTTCAGTAAAACAGCCTCATCAATAGCTTCATGCATGGCAAAAAGAATAAAATTATCACAATACCCTTAGCTTTCGTTTTTCTTCTCTATTTTTCTCTCATGTTCTTCGCACTATTTCTCTTCCGCATCGACTCAACGCCCGCAACCTTACCTCTGCGAGCCCCGGCCCCAAGGCAGAGGCTCGCGCCCCGCAGCGGCGCCCTCCCAGCGGCTCGCGCCCCAAGCAGCAGCGCCCCTCGCGTTTGCTGCGGCAGGGCCGCGCTTGGTTCGCGCAGCGTCGCTGCCTGCGCCACGATGCGGCAACGATGCCCACGAAGCCATTTTTTTAGCTTCATCTCACCCCATCCCTTTGTGATAGCACAAAAAAATGTGCTTCACCTATGAAACTACTTTGAAAATTAACGTTTGATAAAAAAAACAGCTCACAACAGCTCAGGAAGCTGTCAGTGAAGCTATGCCAAATAAAGCCCTAATTAATCATCGTAAATGTGCAAGACTAGGATGCTAGTGAGTTCTTGACCTGCCGATCACGGAGGCGGCAGCTCTTGCGGCACCGCTGCTGCCCTGCCACGGCCATTCGCATGCATGTCAGTGTCGGTTACTAAGCAAGCAGCGAAACCAAATAGCACAGACGAACGCTCGCAGGACTAAGCTACTACAGTAGCTTAGCTCGCTAGCTCACCGGCTTTGGCGGGCAGCGAGCGCCAGCAGCCGTGGCCGTGCTGCTCAATGTAGGCGAGCAGCTTCTGGTCCTCCTCGGGCATCCACGGCCCCTTCTTCAGCCCATCCTTCTCGCAGCACGGCGATCGCCCCATCGCCCGCGTCCGACTGCAATGAGCCTGCGCAGCGCAGCAACACAACACAACCCTCGCCTGATCCTCCGATCCTCTCCCGCAGCCTCACAGCAATTCATTTCAGCCTTGCTCCTCGCTCGTTCCTCTTAATAATACCCAGGGGCCAGGGGATCAGGGCAATTGTCTACTCGGGATCCTCCTTTCCTTCTGGCAGCAGGTCTGGGCAGTGTGAGTGACTATGAGCGTAGGGCAGCAGCAATTGCCACTGAGCAGTGCCAAAGCGAGAAAGGGACACACTGATCACCAAGGTCGGTGTGAGCCATAAATAAAATAGAGGAAGGGAAGGGCATAGGGTATGTGTATGTTTGTATGCGCATACGATTGTACTATTAACTCGCAAAGAATTATTTGTTTTGATGGTAGTTGTACCATCCTTGTGCCATGAGCCCCATGTAGTTTTCTCGCTTAATTCATCATCTATGTTATAATTTTTGAAATTAACTAAAGTACTTTTGTGGGCTACTTGGCCTAGAAGTATACTCATCTTCGTCCCTAGAGAGAACATCAAGTTTGTCACCCTCCGATCCTTCGGGTATGTCGTCAATATCATGTGTTCCATCCCCGTTCCCATCGTCTTTCACAAGCGTTTCTACATTGAAATCATCATTCAAGGCACCGAGCTCAAAGGACCTATCAACTTCCCTAACAATAACCGACTGCAACGCTTTGTCTTGGGTAAGGTTCTCTACAGGCTCAACATCCACATTATCATCCAAACACAGCACAAATGGGTTAGACCTTTTGTCCACAACATCTTCCAAGCACCAAACACTACTACTCTTCACAACTTCTTTGTATTTCTTCCATTCTTCCTCACATGACAAAGCCATTAACACATAGTGTGCTCTTTCCTTCCCACAGCCAAATCGACCTTTCAAACTTATTGGCCACCCAAATTTCCTCCAGCATTGGGTAAGCAAAGCGTCAAAACTAGGAGGTGTACTAAAGAACTAAAGTTGTTCGTTCATGCTTTCAAACATCCCATTTTCCTTAACTTTGCCACCATAAAACAATCGCACTAAACAATCCATCAACAAAATATGAAGCAACACATCAACACCAACATCAACTGCATATTTCCAAATCAAATCGTGCATTCACTGCTACACTAACATATCACAACCTTTGCAGTGATGACAACAAAGCCAACACACAAACCATCCAAATCCTTCATGTATCAACTACCTAGGTTCATGCAAGACGCAGTTTATGTTAAATCCACGGACAGAGTATATCCTAAACCTAATGTACGCATCTAATACTAACAACAAATGCAAAGACACATCCACAATATCCCAAATTTCATAACCCTAGTCATGGAGCTAAAGACACCAAATCAAGAAATCAAGGGGGAAGAAGTTGTACCTAGCGTGTAGAAGGGTGGCCAGAGCAGGACGGCCCACTCGCGCCCGGCGGGGGAGGCGGCGGTGGCCAGCCATGGCGCGGGGAGGCGGCGGCGGCGCCTGGGTCTCCTAGGCGCTTGTGGGATGTGGAAGGAAGGGAAAGGGAGAGAGATAAAAGAAAGTGGGTCGGGCCCGTGAAACCCTATGTCCCCTTGTTGCACTCGAGTCGCTCACGCGATAGGGTGGGCCCCATCAAACGACATGCCAGCTCGGGTCAACGGTCGCCGCCACCGTGGCGTCCCTTGTCACGCTAGTGCGAATGGCGCGACCAAAGGAGTTAGTTTTGCTTAATGTTTTTGGGTATGGCTATTATTAAAATATTAATTAAAAAACAATTAAAAATAAAAATCCCCTAGCACGTTGTGTGGGCTGAAGGATGATAGAGCAGAATAGGGGGCAAAAGATTCATAACTCTGAAGGCCTTCAAAGGCTCCCATGTGAAGAAATGAGGGGTCTCTACCTCCAAAAGCGGCAACAATGCTTGTTGTGACGCCACAACACTTAACCGTTTGAGATAGAGCCTGTATTTATGCATATCACACAACACTAACTGATTAGGCATTAACATAAATATGTACCACAATTTATATATACCCGCATGTGATAATACATGTCGACAAAAGATGCTCGGCAGTTCTCCGAGGGGTATCCCACGGAGGTAGATTGATCGGTGGAGGTGCATGTGATAGGAACCGGATGGTGACACAAGGCGTAGAGAGCGATTTAGACAGGTTCAGGCCGTCTGATCGATGTAATACCTACGTCCTGTGTCTTTGGTGTATTGTATTGAATATGAGATCTATGGGGATGTCGACTAGAAGACCCCTGTCTCTCCTTATATACTCTGGAGGGGTAGGGCTACATCGAAAATATCCTATTTGGTACTATACAATATCTTGTGGTGCACGTTGACCAGTGTCGTGCACGCCTTGATCTTGTGGGCTGGGCCACCTTTGATGGTGCGGCCCATGTCTTGTCTTATGGATACCGGGGGTCATATCCTCCATAGCTAGTCCTCGAGCACCTTGTATCCTTTGAGCAACGCTGTCTTAAACAAGTCTGAGCACTTTGACATGAAGTCGATCAGTTTAACTGGTGATCCAAGCAGTGGAAGTCGAAACCGACTAGTTTAATTGGTGACCTAGGCGGTGAATGTCGAAGCCGACCAGTTTAACTGGTGACCTAGGCAGTGAAGGTCGAAGCCGACCAGTTTAACTGGTGACCTAGGCGGTGAAGGTCGATGGCGGCCAGTTAAACTGATGACCTGGGCGGTGAAGGTCGAAGCCGACCAGTTTAACTGGTGACCTAGGCGGTGAAAGTCAATGCCAACCAGTTTAACTAGTTAGGAGACCTCGGACTTAGCCAAGTAAGGCTTGCTAGAAGGATGTAAGGGGCTCAAAATAAAATTTGAAAATTCTTCCACTTAGGAGAAACGTAGCCACTTAGACTCCATCAATAAGGAGGGTAAATCAAGAAATAAGCACCACATTCACCGCTAGGTGAATGTAGCCACTTAGTCCCCGAGCCTGCTGGAAGATGAAGAATGAATCTTGTAGGAGGGTTGAAAGGATCAAGATGCCCAAGAGGGGGCGGGGGTGAATTGGGCTAATTCTAAATTTTCTTACAATAATCAAATCCTACAGTTAGCCCAATTAACCCCTTGTGCCTAGAAAAGTGTTTCTATTAAACTAACGCACAACGAACTTGCAACCTATGTTCCAAACTTACTCTAGCATGGCAATTCTATGAATGTAAAGACAAGTATTGAATTGCTCAAAGTAAATGGTCAAAGTAAATGCTCAAAGTAAATAGAGAGAGAGGAACGCGGTGATGTTTTGCCGAGGTATCGGAGAGTCGCCACTCCCCACTAGTCCTCGTTGGAGCACCCGTGCAAGGGTGTAGCTCCCCCTTGATCCACGCAAGGATCAAGCTGTAACACCCCAGGTGTTTGCCTTCCACATTTGCACTGCATTTCATGAACATGAGCATCATGCATCCATTCGTGAACTTATATCACATGAAACATGATTTCGAAACATTGCAACATGTTGTATATTTCATGTGTGTTGTTTCTTTTATGAAATGTAAAGTGTGCAACACTTAAGTGCAACATGTGCCACTCCCTTAGTGAAACAAGGTTAGTTAGTTCTATGCAACACACTCATGAAACATATGAAACATGGCCTTGAAACAAAGGTAACACTTCACTTGTTCTTCCATGTTTCAATGCCTGTGATGCCTGATTCTTGTGTGACCAATGTATGGTGTGGCCAATTATTCTCCTAAGAACCTTAGTTATACGTAGGATGTCATTTGGAACATTGTTCATGTTGATCATTTTGCCTAATTAGGTTTCCAAGTCATGGTTGACCAATTTGGACCCCTAGAGCTCCTGTGTTTGACTATTTAAAAAGTGTAGCTTAGGATGTTTGCATGACTGAGCAACCTAAAGCAAAGTTGTAGCAAATTTAATAAGGAACAAACTTTGTTTAGAAGCCAAGCCATGAAAAAGTGCACAACATGCTCCAAAAGGACCCACAAGTCAGCATTGATGGTGGACTCAACACTTGAAAAATTTTCTAAGTCCGAAATACATTTCCAGTTTGTTTGAGCCAACTTTGGCATGATTTTACTCTCCATCCTTTGCGAATTAGACTTTGGTCTCTAAATGAGTTTTGTAGCTGGAACATAGGGCTTCAACTTTTGCTTAGGTAGTTTGCGCTAATGATCAAAGGATTCGGAAATCCATCGGCTCCAAATGGCGCTGTCAGTCGGCTTCATCAGGCCTGATGGCCATTCTGACCAGACCGTTCATGGCCGACCGTGGCCAGGAGGTTGCCGCCGCGTGGCCGCCACGCGCTCGACTTGGCCTGACCGCGCCGCGCGCTGGCCAGCTTGAAATGGACGACACCCTGCTGCCTCTCCACTCGCCTACACGCGCTCTGCCTCCTCCATTGCTTCCTCTGCTCGCCCGAAGCACTGCAGCAGCTCCGCCTTTGCTCCACCGTGCTCGCGCCTGCTCGCCGTGGCACCGTAGCTAGCCAGCTCCCGCCAACAGCTCCGCCGTAGCTTCCTCTAGCTCGTACACATTGCTGTTGTGCCAGAGAACCTAAGGTACTGGTCGCATTTGGCTAATCCGTCGCCACCGCCATGAACGCAACCTCGCTAGAGTTGTGCTCGTCGTGGTCGACCGCCACTGGAGCCCTCTCATCCTCTTTTCTTCCTCCCCTTAGCTTCCCCACGAGTCCTAGAAGCTCATACCGTGCTTGGCCGCGCCCTACATGGCCGGACTTCGCCGCGCGCCGCCATGCGCCATGGCCGAGCCGCCACGCTCCGAGGTCGGGGTACCTAGAGTCCGCTAGAGCTTAGGGTTAGTAGGTCATTGGACGCGGTAGGTCATGGCGAGCACGGAGGTACCCTCCGCGTCGCCCGTAGAGCCGCCGCCGGTGAGCTACGCCGTCTTCCGCGCCGTCGCAGCCGTGTCCCCTGCTTCGCTGTCGCTGACCGGTGGGTCCGGCTGACAGCCGGGTCCCACTCGTCAATGACTGCTTGTTTTTTTGTAGGATAGCTCATTTATGCAGATTTTGAATGCTGTTTGTGAATTTTGTAATTCCTAAAGTATAGATCCAAATGATATGATTCAAATTTTGTAGGACTCTTAGTGAAGTCTAGTATTTAAAAAAAATATGTCTTGAGCACTTTATGTAGAAATTTTGGATGAATTAAATATGAACTTGAAAAGTGTTTTTGAATGCATGCAAACTTTTTTAAATCATATCTTGAGTTTCCTTGATCCAAAAATTGTGAAATTTTGTGGGTAAGCTAGTATTGCTTAGTAGAAGCTCTGGTTAAAATTTGAGAGACATTGCATGTGTAGTTTTTGAGTTATAGATTTTCCTTTTATCATTGGTAAATACTTGTGTGAATTTTAGTAAATTATCTATGAATCCATTGACCATGAAATTTGTTGGAGAGTATCCTAGTACCCTAAGGATGCTAGGAAAAATATGAAATCTGTTGCTTGACACTTTTCACTAAGGTTTCCTAATTATGCCATTTTAGGCCATTCTGCCTTACCATTTTTGTGTAGGTTGTTATACTTACTCAAATGGTATGAAATTTTTATGGTTGTCTACTTAGGGAATGTAGTGTCTACTGTAATTTTTCTAGATTTAATGGGGTAGTTTTCATATATGTTTACTATTTCCTCTAATTAATTAAATAAATTAAGAAATGTATTAGAGGAAATGTTTTGGTGATGAACACCCTACTTTCTGGTGTCCTTGTGATATGTGTGACATGTGAGTAGATTTAGTTTTGTCCAATTATATGTTTACATCTTAAAGTTATTAATTATTCGTTTGCATTATGTCCCTCTGGATAGATCTGGGGACTTTTGAAAGTTCCCTATGATATTTTGGTTTTCTGTGAATGAGATGAATACAAGAGTTGTAGATAATTTATGTATCTAGCTCCTGTCAAAATTTGAGGGCATTTGGCCCAGTAGTTTAGAAACTACAGCTGTTTAAAGTTAGGTTCCAGTTTTACCTACTCTCTGCCTTGTAAGGACAGAGTTCTGTTGATTTATGAATTTGACTTGGTAAAGTGTTGAATCATGCTTGGAGGTCTGAAAATGAATTGTATACAATTTCATAAGCTTTCCAGATTGTCTTGTTGCATGTCAATTGGATTTTTAAATCTCTAGTTATGGCTAGTTTACTGTACCGCTACATAGTCTTTATTTTGCTGATATACAAATGCTTGAGTGTATGCTCGATGCAATGTTTCCGTTGATTGTTAGGGGTTAGCCTAACTTGAGAATATGCTTAGGTGAAGGTGCTAGGTCATTAACTGAAGATGAGCTATTATACATTAGGTTGTATAAACTTGGTAAGTAAAGTGATTTGAATAGGGCTTAAGTTGGAATATGCAAACTACAACGAACATGTGCATTCCCCGAGCATCCCTGACATTCGTTCATGTGCATCCATGATATTTATCTTGCGTATTCATGCAATAGGTGTGCCAGAGGGAGTGACATTGCTGGAGTTCGAGGGAGCCAACCAGGAGGAGGAACCCGAGGTGCAGGAAACCGACGAAGCGGTCGCCTCGGAGGAATTGCCCGAGTGCCCCGACCACCAGCCTTCCTCGTTCCTGAAAGGCAAGCCCCGGAGCATATTAAGCCTCCCATGTTTTCACAAATACAATGAGTACCTTTTATTGTTGATGATGCATTAAGTATAGGAATTGGTTGGAACCAATTGCTGCATTATATATCCTTCCTTGTCCAGATATCGCACTAGAATCCTATTAAGTTCAGGACGGGTTAAATGCTTAGCCATGCTTAGTGCGGTAGAAGTCAGGTGATTTCCTGTCACCTGCGAGCTTTAGGATGAGGTGGATCACGGTTGGCTATATTTGCTATCGTGGAAAAGAACCATGTGAATAATGAATTAAGACCGGACGGGGTCTTGTGTAGGTTTGAACATAGTGACTCCGTCTGAGTCATTTAAGGACCGATACGCTATACGTCCTCATGTCATGTTGAACGCAGCGTAACACTTAGCTGGCCGAATAAGTCGTTCCGACCGCGAAGCCTAGTAGCTCGACTCAGGCCGGGGACGCGAGCAGTGGCATGCATTCTGGAGGCAGTAAGGATGTGCGGAGAGCCATTAGCATAAGTCCAAGGCGGGTTAGAGTCCCGAACAACGTTGGCAGAGTGGTTCTCTGAGAATGCCGATCTGTTCGGACTCGCAACTCTTGAATCGTACCAAAGGTGACTTGTTGCGACCCTGACGGGGGAAGCAGGGTTTGTGTTTAGGAATACCCCTCCAGCTGGATAGGAATTGATTCGAATCGTCGTCTCTCCCAGATAGTGAGAACTTGACTGAGCAGCGGCAACGTAGATTCAATTAATTTAACGATATGGTTAAATGGATGATGATGATAAGGTTGCCACAATGAATACCTGATATGGTTATTAATGTCTGCACCCTAATAAAATGATTGCTTAGTATAGGTGCTAATATAGATGACAGGATAATGACTAAAAAGTCACTGCTAGTCAGGATAAGAGTTGATCATACTACTTTTGCTTTTCTGCAAAAAAGAAAGTGTCAGCCAGCTCCACTACATTAAGCTATGCATAATCCTTGGTGTCATTTGTTTGGTTTTCGACGGGTAAGTCTAGCTGAGTACATTCCTGTACTCAGGGTTTATTCCCTCTTGTTGCAGATGATCTCCTATATCAGGGATTCTGCAAGTATTGTCTCCACCCGGCGGGTGATGAGGACTAGATCATGGGCATGATCTCCTTTCTCTTATCTGAATGCTTTTGCGGGCCGTGATCAGCAAGCCAGTATGTGTATTTGAACTCGGTGTGTGAGTTAAACTATTTGCTTCCGCATGTTTACAAGACTTGTTTTGTAATAACGATGACTCTATGATGATGTAATCTAATTGTGAACGTTTGCAAAATGTTGTAACGTACGATATGTTATGTTGAATTACTGTGATCTTGGTTGTATGCAAGGTGGTTTTAAATCCTTCGAGATTTCGGTTGACTACCGGGTTTATATGGGCTCAAGTTCGAGAATTTGATCGTTTCGGCGATTGTTTTTGTACTTGTGCTCTTATAAATTGGTCGGTTCCGTGACAGCTGGTATCAGAGCTAGATTCAACATTAAACATGTCTTACGACTATTTAAAACAAAAGCTTTTGTTGTTAAAATGGTTTTCAAACTTATAGTTATATACAAGTGTTCAAATCAAAATTTTTATGGTATACTGGTGATCACATCCCTTATAGCCCACTTAAGGACTTCTAGGTGGCTTATATATAATTACTAACTTGGGGGAATTGATTGTTTCTATTTCGTCGTCCATGCGGCGTGATATTGCATGGGTGCCATTCGTTTGAATGGTAATGTATGGATCAATTGCCTCTACGCTAAGGTAAGTGTGAGTTGCGAGAGCATGACCGTCCAACCGTTGGTCTAGGGGAGAGCTAGTTGTGGTTACTGGAGTATTTACATGTTGCATACATGTATATATGAAAGTACTTAATTGTGGGTACATTTGTCGGGTAGTTTGGATACCGAAGTATATATATCGGGGGATGTGTATATGGAGAGTATCTTAGTTACTACTTGTGTAATTAGCATTATATTTTGTTGGGTTGGGCTGCAATGAAGTTTTCTGCAGGTACGCTAACAATGCACCGTGTAGATCGACTAGTTACCGCTAATTGAGAGAACGTATGTATGCCACCGTATATCCCGCTAAAGCTTACATTTTTCATAGGTTTGTGAGGACGTACGGAACGCGCATGCATCATATTCACTCATGTCATTCATATTGCATTACTCCCTCCCTTATAATTGCTTATCCCAAGTATAAAGTGTAATCTCTCAGCATGAAGTTGAGGAGATTCACGGTATTGCAAATTATCGTCTGCAACAGTGGGGTCAAACCGCACGCGAGAGAGACGAGCTTCATAACTAGCTGATGAACCTCACTATTGAGAGCGATGAGGCTGCACAAGAATTGGATCGTGTGACCCATCACAGAGATGCTTCTTTAGAGTTAGAAGAAGACGAATACCCAGAAGAAGTCCAAGATGTCTCTGATGTGGACAGTGATCACTTCGACGAGTAGTTCGTTAGCAAGTCTCACTAGTTAAGCTATTGCAGTCATACTTGTAAAGTACCTTAATTCGCTCCCTTCGGGATGCGTATCGTAATGGTGAAGTTTAAAACTTGTCATGTTGGAATGCACTGCGTATGGCGCTAGTAATCTACTTGATGATGTGGTGATTGGGGAATGAATTATTGCCTCTGTTTATTGTATGAAGCTTTCATTCCCATCAGTAAATTTAGTTTGGCATGATTATATTGTTCCTCTCCAATGTGCTGACATCATCAATAATTACTGGTTGCGCATTGTGCAGATGCCTCGTACTCGTTCCACCAGTGCGAGTGATGATGATGATCTTCCGCCACCACCACCCACACCAACGGAACTAATAGCAATGCTTGCGGAAGGACAGCGCACTATGGCCGAGGCCCTCCGTACGATTGCGAATCGTGATGGCCATGGTCCACGCCAAGGACCGGATCCAAATCAATACAGTGATTTCAAGGATTTCCTTGACACGAAACCCCCAATCTTCAAGGAAGCTGAGGAGCCTCTACAAGCTGATGAGTGGTTGAATACTCTCGAGTAGAAGTTCCGTCTGCTCCACTTGATTGAAGTGCTAAAAACTGAGTACGCATCGCACCAATTGCATGGGCCTGCTGGCATTTGGTGGAGTCATCATTGGTCCACTATGCCTGCTAATACCCAAATCACTTGGGATCAATTCAAGTCTACTTTCAGGGGAAATTACATTCCTCTTGGTCTTATGGCGATCAAACATACAGAGTTCATGAAGCTGACTCAGGGGAACAAGAGTCTGAATGAATACCTGCAAGCTTTCAACAACCTTGCAAGGTACGCCACCGAGTTTGTGGACACCGAGGCTAAGAAGATTGCTAGCTTCAAGCGGGGACTTAGCCCCAAACTGATGAAGACCATGGGAAATTGCAAGTGTGCTCATTTTAATGAGTTTGTGAGTGATGCCTTATCGCAAGAGAACAACAATGCTGTATATGCGGCTTTGAAAAGTCGTAAGAGGGCCTATGAGGCGGGTGCCTCACAATCTAAGGCTCCCGTCGCACAAAGGGCTCCATTCCGTTCTCCAGCGTCAGCCGCCAAGTTTTGCCCCCCGCAGAAGAAGAATCCCGCCAAGACTGGGTTTCGCAAGGCATTTACAGTTGCTCTTCCCAAGGGCACGACCAGTCAGGGTAGTTCCAGGGCTCCACCAAGCAACATGCCGTGCTGGAACTGCAACAAGACAGGCCACTGGGCAAGGGAGTGCCCTTACCCTAAGAAGAATAATTACCAGGGTGGCCGTCAGGGACAAGTGAACCACACTAATATTACTGAGATTCCTTCAGGAGAGGTAGTGACTGCCGGTAAGTTTCTGATTGACCAACACCCCACAGTTGTACTATTTGATTTAGGTGCTTCGCATTCCTTCATTAGTCCATCATTTGCATCCAAGTTTATGCAGAAAACATATACTGTTGAGGGTGAGGGTTATTGTATTAGGGCTGCCAGTGGTATTATCCCAACCAAGCTGGTAGTTGGGGACGTACAATTTGAGATAGAGGGGCGAAGATATCAGGTTGATCTGGTAGTTTTACCAGGGCTAGGTATCGATGTGATATTGGGAATGAACTGGATGAGCCGTCATGGAGTACTTATCGATACATCGACTAGGGTAGTTATGCTCAGAGATCCTAGCAATCAGGAGGGTTTTCTAGTATAGTTACCCAGGGACATCAATCTTTCTTGCACGACCAATGCGGTGCAAGCAAAGTCTCTGGCAGATATCCCCATCGTGTGTGACTTTCCGGATGTTTTTCCCGATGATTTACCTGGATTGCCCCCGGATCGAGTAGTAGAATTCAAGATAGAGCTCTAGAAGGCCATATAGAATGCCTCCCAATGAACTAGCTGAACTTAAGACCCAGTTGAATGAACTGCTAAAGAAAGGCCTTATCCGCCCTAGTTCATCTCCGTGGGGGTGCCCAGCCATCTTTGTGAAGAAGAAGGATCAATCTCTACGATGTGTGTAGATTATAGACCCTTGAATGCAGTTACAATCAAGAATAAGTACCCTCTGCCACGCATAGATATCTTATTTGATCAGTTGTCTAAGGCAAAAGTCTTTTCCAAGATTGATTTGAGATCTGGGTATCATCAAATCAAAATTCGGCCTGAGGATGTCCCAAAAACAACATTCTCTACAAGATATGGTCTATATGAGTATCTGGTTATGTCTTTTGGATTGACCAATGCCCCCACACATTTTATGTATCTGATGAATTCGGTGTTTATGCCCGAGTTGGACAAATTTGTGGTGGTATTTATAGATGATATCCTGGTCTATTCCGAGAATGAAGAAGATCATGTTGATCATTTACGGGTGGTTCTCACTAGATTGCGAGAACACCAGCTGTATGCAAAGTTCAGCAAATGTGAATTTTGGCTTCATGAGGTACCTTTTCTTGGACACGTGTTGTCCGATGGTGGAATTATGGTTGATCCCACCAAGGTGCAAGAAGTACTGAACTGGAAGGCTCCCATTTCGGTGCACGAGGTTCGGAGTTTTCTGGGGTTGGCTGGCTATTATCGTCGCTTCATCCTAGATTTCTCTAAAATAGCCAAGCCTATGACTCGATTGCTGCAAAAAGACATGAAGTTTGTTTGGACTTCCGAGTTTGTGCGGCTTTCCATGCCCTGCGAACTCTTCTAACATCGGCTCCGGTTTTGGCACAACCGGATATCGAGAAACCTTTTGAGGTGTTCTGTGATGCATCAGGTATTGGGTTAGGAGGTGTTCTTATGCAAGAGGGTAGAGTCATTGCTTATACGTCTCGCCAACTTCGGAAGCATGAAGTGAATTATCCCACGCATGACTTGGAACTCGCTGCAGTTGTTCATGCTTTGAAGGCCTGGAGACATTATCTACTGGGCAATGTGTGCAACATCTACACTGATCATAAAAGTCTCAAGTACATCTTCACTCAACCTAAGTTGAATATGCGTCAGAGGAGATGGCTCGAGTTGATCAAGGATTATAACCTCCAAGTGCACTATCACCCAGGAAAGGCAAATGTCGTAGCGGATGCCTTAAGCAGGAAGTCTCATTGCCACTCTTTGATTGAGAGTGATGTCCATTTGTCAAAGCTCCTTCATCCTGCAGTCCTTCACAACATCACTGTCAGTTGTACTCTACAGAGTCGAATTATTGAGCTACAGAAGACAGATGCAGGTGTGTTTCACATCAAGCGCAAGATGAAAGAGCAAGAAACCAAACATTTTTGAGTAGATGAGGAAGACGTGTTATGGTTCAAGGATAGGTTGGTAGTTCCAAAGGATAGAGAGCTTAGAAATCAAATCATATCCGAAGCTCATTCCTCTAAACTATCTATTCATCTTGGTAGTAGTAAAATGTATCATGATTTGAAGCCTCGATTTTGGTGGACCAAAATGAAGAAAGAGATAGCCGCTTATGTGGCTAGGTGTGACACTTATTGTCGGGTCAAGGCAGTACACATGAAAGCTGGATTACTTCAGCCACTCTCTATTCCAGGTTGGAAATGGGAAGAGATCAGTATGGATTTTATAGTTGGACTCCCTACTACTCAGAGGAATTTTAACTCAATTTGGGTAATTGTGGACCGACTGACCAAGTCGGCACACTTCATTCCGGTCCGCATAGACTTTCGTCCAACCGACTATGCGGAGTTGTACTTCAACCAGATAGTCCGACTTCATGGAATCCCTCGTACTATTGTCTTGGATAGAGGACCACAGTTCACTGCTCGCTTTTGGGAGCACTTGCACGGATTATTAGGAACTAAACTAGTAAGAAGTTCTGCCTATCATCCGCAAACCAATGGGCAAACTGAACGAGTGAATCAAATCTTAGAAGATATGTTGAGAGCATGTGTCATCTCGGCTAAGGGCTCATGGGAAAATGGTTACCCCTAGCTGAATTCTCGTACAATAATAGTTATCAAGAGAGCATAAAGATGGCACCGTTTGAAGCTTTGTATGGCCGGAAGTGTAGAACCCCGTTGAACTGGGTAGAAGCCGGCGAAAGGAGATATTATGGAATTGATTTTGTTCAAGAAGCCGAAGAACAAGTCCATACTATCCAAACCCACATGGCCGCAGCTCAAGCTAGGCAGAAAACTTATGCTGATCGACGTAGAAAACCTATTGAGTTTGAAGTTGGAGACTTCGTTTATGTAAAAGTCTCACCTATGAAAAGTGTCCAACGCTTTGGTGTGAAGCGAAAGCTTGCGCCGAGATATGTTGGTCCGTTTGAAATCATTGGACAAAGTGGTAAGGTGGCATACAAGATTCAATTACCTCCTGAGATGAGTGTTATCTTCAATGTCTTTCATGTATCCCAATTGAAGAAATGTCTTCGCGTCCCTGAAGAGAGAGTTCCATTGGGGGATATCGAGTTAAAATCTGATTTGACCTTTGAAGAAAGGCCGGTTCGAGTGATTGACACTCGTTAGCAAGTGACTCGGAGTCGGGTAGTCAAGTTCTACAAAGTCATGTGGAGCAATCAGGGTAGTGAACGCGATGCAACGTGGGAAAGGGAAGATTATTTGAGGGATGGTTATAAGGAATTCTATCAACAATGGTACGCTTTTCAAATCTTGGGATGAGATTTTTAAAAGGGGGGAGGGCTGTAACACCCCAGGTGTTTGCCTTCCACATTTGCACTGCATTTCATGAACATGAGCATCATGCATCCATTCGTGAACTTATATCACATGAAACATGATTTCGAAACATTGCAACATGTTGTATATTTCATGTGTGTTGTTTCTTTTATGAAATGTAAAGTGTGCAACACTTAAGTGCAACATGTGCCACTCCCTTAGTGAAACAAGGTTAGTTAGTTCTATGCAACACACTCATGAAACATGGCCTTGAAACAAAGGTAACACTTCACTTGTTCTTCCATGTTTCAATGCCTATGATGCCTGATTCTTGTGTGACCAATGTATGGTGTGGCCAATTATTCTCCTAAGAACCTTAGTTATACGTAGGATGTCATTTGGAACATTGTTCATGTTGATCATTTTGCCTAATTAGGTTTCCAAGTCATGGTTGACCAATTTGGACCCCTAGAGCTCCTGTGTTTGACTATTTAAAAAGTGTAGCTTAGGATGTTTGCATGGCTGAGCAACCTAAAGCAAAGTTGTAGCAAATTTAATAAGGAACAAACTTTGTTTAGAAGCCAAGCCATGAAAAAGTGCACAACATGCTCCAAAAGGACCCACAAGTCAGCATTGATGGTGGACTCAACACTTGAAAAATTTTCTAAGTCCGAAATACATTTCCAGTTTGTTTGAGCCAACTTTGGCATGATTTTACTCTCCATCCTTTGCGAATTAGACTTTGGTCTCTAAATGAGTTTTGTAGCTGGAACATAGGGCTTCAACTTTTGCTTAGGTAGTTTGCGCTAATGATCAAAGGATTTGGAAATCCATCGGCTCCAAATGGCGCTGTCAGTCGGCTTCATCAGGCCTGATGGCCATTCTGACGAGACCGTTCATGGCCGACCGTGGCCAGGAGGTTGCCGCCGCGTGGCCGCCATGCGCTCGACTTGGCCTGACCGCGCCGCACGCTGGCCAGCTTAAAATGGACAACGCCCTGCTGCCTCTCCACTCGCCTGCACGCGCTCTGCCTCCTTCGTTGCTTCCTCTGCTCGCCCGAAGCACCGCAGCAGCTCCACCTTTGCACCGCCGTGCTCGCGCCTGCTCGCCGTGGCACCGTAGCTAGCCAGCTCCCGCCAACAGCTCCGCCGTAGCTTCCTCTAGCTCGTACACCTTACTGTTGTGCCGGAGAACCTAAGGTACTGGTTGCATTTGGCTAATCCGCCGCCACCGCCATGAATGCAACCTCGCCGGAGTTGTGCTCGTCGTGGTCGACCGCCACTGGAGCCCTCTCATCCTCTTTTCTTCCTCCCCTTAGCTTCCCCGCGAGTCCTGGAAGCTCATACCGTGCTTGGCCACGCCCTACATGGCCGGACTTCACCGCGCGCCGCCGTGCGCCATGGCCGAGCCGCCGCGCTCCGAGGCCAGGGTACCTAGAGTCCGCTAGAGCTTAGGGTTAGTAGGTCATTGGACGCGGTAGGTCATGGCAAGCACGGAGGTACCCTCCGCGTCGCTCGTAGAGCCGCCGCCGGTGAGCTACGCCGTCTTCCGCGCCATCGCAGCCGTGTCCCCTGCTTCGCTGTCGCTGACCGGTGGGTCCGGCTGACAGCCGGGTCCCACTCGTCAATGACTGCTTGTTTTTTTGTAGGATAGCTCATTTATGCAGATTTTGAATGCTGTTTGTGAATTTTGTAATTCCTAAAGTATAGATCCAAATGATATGATTCAAATTTTGTTGGACTCTTAGTGAAGTCTAGTATTTAATAAAAATATGTCTTGAGCATTTCATGTAGAAATTTTGGATGAATTAAATAGGAACTTGAAAAGTGTTTTTGAATGCATGCAAACTTGTTTAAATCATATCTTGAGTTTCCTTGATCCAAAAATTGTGAAATTTTTTTGGTAAGCTAGTATTGCTTAGTAGAAGCTCTGGTTAAAATTTGAGAGACATTGCATGTGTAGTTTTTGAGTTATAGATTTTCCTTTTATCATTGGTAAATACTTGTGTGAATTTTAGTAAATTATCTATGAATCCATTGACCATGAAATTTGTTGGAGAGTATCCTAGTACCCTAAGGATGCTAGGAAAAATATGAAATCTGTTGCTTGACACTTCTCACTAAGGTTTCCTAATTATGCCATTTTAAGCCATTCTGCCTTACCATTTTTGTGTAGGTTGTTATACTTACTAAAATGGTATGAAAATTTTATGGTAGTCTACTTAGGGAATTTAGTGCCTACTGTAATTGTTTTAGATTTAATGGGGTAGTTTTCATATATGTTTACTATTTCCTCTAATTAATTAAATAAATTAAGAAAGGTATTAGAGGAAATGTTTTGGTGATGAACACCCTACTTTCTGGTGTCCTTGTGATATGTGTGACATGTGAGTAGATTTAGTTTTGTCCAATTATATGTTTACATCTTAAAGTTATTAATTATTCGTTTGCATTATGTCCCTCTGGACAGATCTGGGGACTTTCGAAAGTTCCCCATGATATTTTGGTTTTCTGTGAATGAGATGAATACAAGAGTTGTAGATAATTTATGTATCTAGCTCCTATCAAAATTTGAGGGCATTTAGCCCAGTAGTTTAGAAACTACAGCTGTTTAAAGTTAGGTTCCAGTTTTACCTACTCTCTGCCTTGCAAGGACAGAGTTCTGTTGATTTATGAATTTGACTTGGTAAAGTGTTGAATCATGCTTGGAGGTCTGAAAATGAATTGTATACAATTTCATAAGCTTTCCAGATTGTCTTGTTGCATGTCAATTGGATTTGTAAATCTCTAGTTATGGCTAGTTTACTGTACCGCTACATAGTCTTCATTTTGCTAATATACAAATGCTTGAGTGTATGCTCGATGCAATGTTTCCGTTGATTGTTAGGGGTTAGCCTAACTTGAGAATATGCTTAGGTGCAGGTGCTAGGTCATTAACTGAAGATGAGCAATTATACATTAGGTTGTATAAACTTGGTAAGTAAAGTGATTTGAATAGGGCTTAAGTTGGAATATGCAAACTACAGCGAACATGTGCATTCCCCGAGCATCCCTGACATTCGTTCATGTGCATCCATGATATTTATCTTGCACATTCATGCAATAGGTGTGCCGGAGGGAGTGACGTTGCTGGAGTTCGAGGGAGCCAACCAGGAGGAGGAACCCGAGGTGCAGGAAACCGACGAAGCAGTCGCCGCGGAGGAATTGCCCGAGTGCCCTGACCACCAGCCTTCCTCGTTCCTGAAAGGCAAGCCCCGGAGCATATTAAGCCTCCCATGTTTTCACAAATACATTGAGTACCTTTTATTGTTGATGATGCATTAAGTATAGGAATTGGTTGGAACCAATTGCTGCATTATATATCCTTCCTTGTCCAGATATCGCACTGGAATCCTATTAAGTTCAGGACGGGTTAAATGCTTAGCCATGCTTAGTGCGGTAGAAGTCAGGTGATTTCCTGTCACCTGCGAGCTTTAGGATGAGGTGGATCACGGTTGGCTATATTTGCTATCGTGGAAAAGAACCATGTGAATAATGAATTAAGACTGGACGGGGTCTTGTGTAGGTTTGAACATAGTGACTTCGTCTGAGTCGTTTAAGGACCGATACGCTGTACGTCCTCATGTCATGTTGAACGCAGCCTAACACTTAGCTGGCCGGATAAGTCGTTCCGACCGCGAAGCCTAGTAGCTCGACTCAGGCCGGGGACGCGAGCAGTGGCATGCATTCTGGAGGCAGTAAGGATGTGCGGAGAGCCATTGGCATAAGTCCAAGGCGGATTAGAGTCCCGAACAACCTTGGCAGAGTGGTTCTCTGAGAATGCTGATCTGTTCGGACTTGCGACTCCTGAATCATACCAAAGGTGACTTGTTGTGACCCTGACAGGGGAAGCAGGGTTTGTGTTTAGGAATACCCCTCCAGCTGGATAGGAATCGATTCGAATCGCCGTCTCTCCCGGATAGTGAGAACTTGACTGAGCAGCGGCAACGTAGATTCAATTAATTTAACGATATGGTTAAATGGATGATGATGATAAGGTTTCCACAATGAATACCTGATATGGTTATTAATGTCTGCACCCTAATAAAATGATTGCTTAGTACAGGTGCTAATATAGATGACAGGATAATGACTAAAAAGTCACTGCTAGTCAGGATAAGAGTTGATCATACTACTTATGCTTTTCTACAAAAAGAAAGTGTCAGCCAGCTCCACTACATTAAGCTATGCATAATCCTTGGTGTCATTTGTTTGGTTTTCGACGGGTAAGTCTAGCTGAGTACATTCCCGTACTCAGGGTTTATTCCCTCTTATTGCAGATGACCTCCTATATCAGGGATTCTGCAAGTATTGTCTCCACCCGGCGGGTGATGAGGACTAGATCATGGGCATGATCTCCTTTCTCTTATCTGAATGCTTTTGCGGGCCGTGATCAGCAAGCCAGTATGTGTATTTGAACTCGGTGTGTGAGTTAAACTATTTGCTTCCGCATGTTTACAAGACTTGTTTTGTAATAACGATGACTCTGTGATGATGTAATCTAATTGCGAACGTCTGCAAAATGTTGTAACGTACGATATGTTATGTTGAATTACTGTGATCTTGGTTGTATGCAAGTTGGTTTGAAATCCTTCGAGATTTCGGTTGACTACCGGGTTTATATGGGCTCAAGTTCGAGAATTTGATCGTTTCGGCGATTGTTTTTGTACTTGTGCTCTTATAAATTGGTCGGTTCCATGACACAAGTGCTCTCTATGGGTTGATTCTTCGACACTCCGTCACGGTGAATCACCCAAAGCCGCTCACAACTTGAGTTGGGTCACTCACAAGCTCCGCCGGGTGATCACCAAGCTCCCAATCACCACCAAGCCGTCTAGGTGATGGCGATCACCAAGAGTAACAAGCACGAACTCTCACTTGACCACGCGAAGCCTAATGAGAAGATGGATGAACACTTGGCTACTCTTGATTCACTAATGAGGCTACTCTCTTGGATTCTCAAATCTCAATCGCCTCACTTGGACCTTGCTCTTCTTGGCACTCACAAACGTGTTTCTCAGCTGTTGGAATGAGCAAAAGTGACTCCACACACGAGTGGAGCTTCTATTTATAAGGCAGCCTAAAAAACGAACCGTTATGAGCTTCTGCGGGGTGACCGGACGCTCCGGTCAGTTCAACCCGCAAACCAGTGAATATGTGTTGACCGGACGCTGGCAGGGTCCGATCACCACTGACCGGACGCGTTCGGTCACATTAAACCCTCACTGGATGCTTACTGTACTCGACCGGACGCTGAACCCCTAGGGTCCAGTTAGTACTGACCGGACGCGTCCGGTCGCAGATTCCCTTCTCTAGAACCTTACTGGAGTCGACCGGACGCTGCTTCTCAGCGTCCGGTCACTTGACCTCTCCAGCGTCCGGTCGCACCGAACGCAATCACCTTGATCAAATGAACTGACCGGACCCTACGGCCAGCGTCCGGTCACACCGGAGCCAGTGTCCGGTCAGCATTTGACCCTCCATTCACTTCCAACTCTCGATCATATGTGAATGAAGTTTGCTCCAAAGGATCTTAGGCATTCGTAGGAGCTACCTAGTGCAAGTTTTAATAAGTGTGCACCACACCTAACTCACTAGACTCACTAGGTCAAGCTACCCGTCCATACCCCCCTTAATAGTATGGCCAAAGGAAAAACAAAGTCCTAAACTACTCTAAGTTTTTTCTCCAACTCCAATCGACACTTAGGGCTAGTCATCCTTAACCTTGTCATCCATCCTTTGAAAACCAAAACGTTTTCCATTGTAGGGGCATGACCACCTCGATTGCCCAATCGATCTCCATTACCATGACCTAACTTAATTGCCTCTGCAAAACACACGTTAGTCATAGTAATCTTGTATTGACATTAATCACCGAAATCCAACTAGGGGCCTAGATGCTTTCAATCTCCCCCTTTTTGGTGATTGATGACAATACCACCTCGAGTATGTGAAAGAGTGAGGTTTTTGACCGGCTTGGTTCATATCAGCTTTTGTCAATAAGAACAAAAGAGTTAGGCAAGCTTATATGACCCAAGCCAACACAATGTACTCAAAGGATATGAATTAAGCAAGAGTACAAGTAATAAAGCTCATTTGCATCGGAGTATAAGCGCGGAAGCAAAAGCAAATGAGCATAGCACAAGTGATATGACATATAAAGGAATTCAAAGTACAGAGCACACATGTCATATATCACAATCACGTAGATATCACTATCACATAGATATAATAGTATGCATGAAAGTAACACACGAATGCATAATAGTAATAGTGTATCACACAAATAAAACTCCAAATGTATATTATAAGCTAATAATAGATAACTAGCTCCCCCTAAATGTCGCTCCCCCTGAGTCTACATACTCGTACCCTCTCCCCCTTTGGCGTCAAACACCAAAACCTAAGGGTTGGTTGGCGGGGCTGCAGCGGATGAGCCGGGCGCTGAAGTACGTGGAGCAAGATGAAACTGGGCACCATCATCATCTGACCCTGAGCTCTGTACTGACTGACCCTCTGTGGCTAGAAGCATCTCTGAAGCGGTCTGGGTCTGAGCTGGGGTAGGTGCTACCTGTGATGCTGCTGGTACATCTGTTGTAGGATCTGAAGAGGCAACAGATGAAGGGAGCCTCTGAGTAGTCACGGCGATAGGGGCTGCTATAGAAGGACCGGCGGTATGCATATGAGGCGGTGTAGGCATGCCGGTCAACTCGCTAAAGGATGCTCCAAGACTCCTGGAGACTGACGTGTCAGGCACAAATAGCGAGGAAGACTGATCCGGTGAAAAGCCCGTATGATATGGTGTGAACTGCGGGGCTACCACTGGTGAGGACAACCATTGGGACACCTGAACTGTGGGAGAGGCAAACAGAGCTGGAGGCTATCCCTAACTCTGAAGCCCACTGGGCTGTACTGCTGGAGTCGTCGTAGTGGTGGCAGGCTGAGCAAGCTAGGGCGAAAGCTGTGGCTCTTGCTTGTTACGGAACACCCACTTTGTTCCAATGACTCTTGCACCTTTTGGTCGCTCTTCAAGAGTCCAAACTTCATTGCGAGTGAAATTGTTCAACTCTTCATGCATGGCATTGATCCAATCTGGATCTTTAAGAGCTTCTTCTACCTTGGTAGGCTCATAGCAAGAGACAAAAGAGTGATGAGCAATAAATGAAGTAAGTTTTTGAGATTGAGTCATTACACCCTTTGATGGACTCCCTATGATGAGATCTTGTGGATGATCTTGTAGGAGAGGTGTATTTCTTCTATTGACCACTTGAGGAGGAGGTTGTGGAGCATCAACATCTTGTGCTTGTACCACCATTTGCTCATGGGAGATATGAGTATCTTCATTTTCTACTCTCCTATCTTTTTCACCATCTTGTGGCACACTTGATGAAGAAGGTTGATCAATGACTTGTACATCATCTTCATCATCTTTTGGCTTGATGTCTCCCACCAGAATATTCTTCATAGCCTCCCTCAATGGTTCATCACCTACATCATCAAGATTCTCATGTGCTCCTTGGGAGCCATTAGATTCATCAAATTCCACATCATATGTTTCTTCAACCAAGCCGGTGGCATGATTAAATACTCTATATGCTTTGGACTTTGATGAGTAACCAACAAGAAAACCAATATCACAACGTCTTTGGAACTTCCCTAGGTGTTGCCACTTCTTGTAGATGTAGCATTTGCAACCAAACACCCTAAAGAAGGAGACGTCCGGCTTCTTCCCATTGAGCAACTCATAAGGAGTCTTGCCAAGGAACTTTTGAAGGAATAGGCGGTTGGATGCATAACATGCGATGTTGATT
Organism: Miscanthus floridulus; assembly: GCF_019320115.1. Classification (NCBI taxonomy): domain Eukaryota; kingdom Viridiplantae; phylum Streptophyta; class Magnoliopsida; order Poales; family Poaceae; genus Miscanthus; species Miscanthus floridulus. The sequence continues at coordinate 99,077,013 of NC_089589.1, forward strand.
GCTTCCGCCCATAAAGCTTTGGGGGTGTTGTACTCATCAAGCATAGTTCTTGCAAGAGTGATCAATGTCCGGTTCTTCCTCTCAACTACACCATTTTGTTGAGGAGTATAAGTTGCGGAGACTTCATGTTTGATTCCAACTTCATCACAATAGGCTTCAATGTTTGTGTTGTCAAATTCTTTGCCATTGTCACTTCTTATCTTCTTGAGCTTCACTTCAAATTCATTTTGAGCTCTCTTGGCAAACTTCTTGAAGCAAGATGCAACTTTGGATTTGTCATAAAGGAAGAATACCCATGTATACCTTGAATAGTCATCAACAATCACAAGACAATAGAGATTCCCTCCCAAACTCTTGTATGTCGTTGGTCCAAATAAATCCATGTGTAGGAGTTCTAGCACTCTTGTGGTTGACATGAAAGCTTTGGTTGGATGAGTATTTGCAACTTGCTTGCCGGCTTGACATGCACTACAAAGCTTGTCCTTCTCAAACTTCACATCCTTCAACCCTCTCACCAAATCATTCTTCATAAGCTTCTTGAGTGAGCTTATCCCAACATGAGCAAGTCTTCTATGCCATAGCCACCCAAGTGTTGTTTTGGTGAATAGGCAAGTCTTCAAATTTGCATCTTCGGAGGTGAAGTCCACTAGATATAAGTTGTTGTATCTAAATCCATTGAATATCACTTGATTGTCATCTACCTTGGATACAACAACCTCCTTCTCGATGAACAAGCATTGGAAGCCAAGATCACACAATTGTCCAACGGATAGCAAGTTGAAGCTCAATGAAGCAACATATAACACATTGGAGATGGAATGATCATTTGATATTGCCACTTTGCCCAATCCTTTAACCTTGCCATTTGAATTATCTCCAAATGTTATTTTCTATTGTCCATCTACCTCTTCATCTAGTGAGGTGAACATACGAGGATCACCGGTCATATGTTGAGTGCAACCACTATCAATAACCCAATGACTTCCACCGGTCTTGTAGTTTACCTACACACAAGAGATTCAAGCTTTAGGAATCCAAACTTGTTGAGGGCCCTTCACCTTCTCAACAAGTGACTTAGCCACCTAAATCTTCTTAGGCCTATTCTTGTTAGGGGGTCCTAAGAACATGACTTTCATCTTTCCACTAGAATCCTTTCTAAGCATGTAGTGAGCATTGAAGGCAAAGGGTCTAGCATGCTTGGGCAAGGGTTTTGACACTCATGAGCAAAGTGGCCTTCTTGTCCACACTCAAAACATCTCTTTGGCTTTGGCTTTGGCTTTGATTGTTGTTGTTGAGCTTGAGCCTTCTTCTTCTCTACACTTGCCACATATCCAATGCCACTTCTATCCATCTTTATGATGGTGTTCATAAGTAGCTCACTTTGGAGGTGCTTTCCTCTAGCAAACTTGCTCAACCCAATCTTGAGATGCTCTTTCTCCAACTTGAGCTTCTTATTTTCTTCCTTTAGAGCATCATCTTTCTTCTCTTCCTTGAGCTTCTTGTTTTCTTCTTTGAGCTTCTCATTTTCAAGGATCAACTCTTTGTCATGATCAAGAGTTTCTAGCACAATGGTGTTGTGGCTTTTCATCTCTTCAAGATCTTTCATGAGCTTCTCATTATCACTCTTGAGCTTGACATACTCATCATAGTCATTGCACTCAACCACTTGCTTGCCTTTGCTACTAGATCCTTGCTCAATTCTCTCATCAATTAAATCATCAAATGAAGTAGCTATATCAATCTTAACAACATGGTTAGTAGCATCATGTGGCTCATTTGGTAAAAATTCTTGAGCAATAACAAGAGTATCATGATTGATCTTAAGAGTAGTGTATTCATCTTTTAGCTTGTTGTGGCTAGTGATGAGCTCATTGTGCACCCACTCAAGTTTATCATGTTTATCTTTAAGCTCTTTCTTAGAAGATTTTAGCTCCTTGAGTTTGGATGATATAGAATCATTTGTTTCTTTGAGCTCAACATTAGCCTTTTCCAATGTATCGCATTTAGCTAAGAGTGAATCATTTTTAGCATCAAGCTTTTCATTTTTAGCTCTACTCTTTCTAATGATCTTAGTGTATTTTCTTAGTATTTTGACAAGATCATCATATGAAGGTGAATCATCATCATCGCTATCGCTATCACTATCATCATCACTAGCATGTTCATCATCACTACTATCATCATCATTTGATACCTTGTGTTCACCCTTGGCCATAAGGCATAGGTGTGTAGAGGATGATGGCGATGGTGGCGATGAAGATGGAAGATCAATAGCAATGGCGGCCACCTTCTCATTGTCACTATCATCATCGGATGATCCACTAGATGAATCAATGTCCGTGAGCCAATCATCGACGATGTAGGCCTTTCCACTCTTCTTCTTCTTGTGGAAGTCTCTCTTCTTGCCATCTCTCTTCTTGTATGGCTTGTTCTTCTTCTTCTCATCTTCATCTTCATTGCTTGAGTCATCTTTCTTGCCCTTGTTCTTGTTCTTGAACTTGTCTTTCTTGGGCTTTGTGCATTGATGAGCTAGATGGCCAAGTTCTCCACAATTGTAGCAATCCATCTCAGAGATTGGCTTTCTTCTTGAGCTTGTGAAGAACTTCTTCTTGCCATCGAACTTGATGCCACTCTTGTTGAGCTTCTTTAGCATCTTGGTAGTCTTCTTCACCATGAGAGCAAGACTTTCATCATCATCTTCTTCATCACTGGAGCTCTCATACTTGTTGTAACATGACCTCCGAGAGTAGCGGAGACCTACGCGGTCAGTAGTTCGCAAAGACGTCTCCGACCGATCACCTAAGTGGAGGCCCAGCCACCATGCCTCCAGACCCTAACCCTAGAAAGATGACAGTTTCTTAGACTGTGCTCGCAGGACGCTGCATGACCCCTCGGTGGAGCCTCTACCCGTTAAGGCGCGTAGGCACCTCCGGACAAAGAGGGCGGAGGCCGCCCCACTGATAGGCTAATCAAATGCCAACATCTAATATGTGTGTGCAGGTAAGCAGAGGAAGGCGCTCATGGACGGCGCTGGCACTCTAGTTCGGCCTCCGCTCATATGGGCGGAGGCCCAAGCAGGAGCACAACTGAACCGGGCGTCAGAGGTCGACGACTTTCGGCGTCCCTGAGGTGGAGATCGACGGCGGAGGGCCAAAGGCCCATCAATGAATCCTAAGGCCTGCTAGGCCGGTTGGTCGCACAGGCCCAGTATCTGATAGCGGCAGGGCAAGATTACCCTCGAGACAAAGAGCAAGTAGAGGAATATTCCCAGAATGTACTGTAGCAGTTGAGGGGCACTGTTGTAAACATCGCAAAAGCGGTAGTTGAGCCCTATAAATAGGGAACACTTGTAACAGTACAGAGAGGTTGGTGAATGCATTAATGAAACCACAGCATTATGCGTCACTCCCTTACACGCCCACTTGCCGTGCCAGCCCTTCCAAAGCCTCCGCCTGATTACTGCACCCATTGGGCAGAGGCCCCTACCACTTCCTCACCGTCTGAGACCGCAAGTCTCAACATTGGCACTCACTGTGGTTTGGCCAAGGCAAACCAATGATGGCAGGGAAAAGAAAAACCACCACCAGAGCAGCAACGACCATGGGTCAGAGAGGAAGGCCTAGGCGCACCACTCGTAGCACCTACGCAACCTCACCAGTGGAGGATGACACCAGAGCAGATGCCCAGGGTCAACCACCGGAACCCCAAGATCTAGAGATTCAAGATCCGGAGGCCCAACCAAACTCAGGCACAACACTCGAGCAAGAACTGCAACAACTGCAAGCACAGTTGCAAAGAGTGCAACAAGAGAGGGATAGAATGGCAGCAGCATTCGCAGCTAATCAGCAAGCTGCTCAAGCGTCAACACAAGCAGCAGAAATAAGGCAGCAATTGGCAGTCCTACATGCTGAGATGCTAAGTATGCAGCATGCAGTACTAGCGTCAACCTCCGCAATGCCAGCCTCCGCAGCAACACCAACTGCAACCATACCACAAGGGCCTCCGCCAGTGATCAGCTCGGCCACGATGCCATCTCAGGTGATGTAGAAGCCTATCGATCCCAAGTCCCCACTCTCTGAAGGCATACAATAGTCGCCATGGCCAACGGCGTACAAGCCAATCACACTTCCAAAGTTTAACGGAAAGACAGACCCCCATCAGTTCATTATGAGTTACGAGGCAGCAGTAGCCTCCGCCGGCGGAGACGACGCCGTCTTGGCAAAGTCATTTGTCATTGCAGCCGAAGGCGACGCGTTGGCTTGGTATTCTATGCTCAAACCAAGCACAGTATATTCTTAGGAAAACCTCCGGGACAAGATATTGGCAAATTTCAAGGGGCTAACAGCACAGTCGCTGACTTCCACAGATCTGTTCCAGTGCAAGCAAATGCAGGGAGAGACACTACACGACTACTTCCAGAAATTCATGCAACTAAAGGCGAAGGCACTAGACGTCCTAGACGAGATCGCCATTGAAGCAGCGATCAAAGGCCTCCGAATCGGGCCATTCGCAGCACACCTAGCAAGAAAGAAACCAACTTCCATACAACAGTTGTATGACGAGTTCGAGAAATACTGCAGATCAGACAATGACCTCCGAAAAAGGCTAGAGGAGCAGGGTCAAAACAGACAGCAAAACAGCAGCAAAAACTCCAAGAAAAGCTATACGAACCAGAATGCATCAAATCAGAAACCAGGCCAGGGGCAAGTGCTCAGCATCGAGGGTCAACCTTACCCCGAACAAGGGCAACTGTCAGCGCCAGTAGGGCCAGAGACCCAGACCAAGAACCAAGGTTGGCAAGGTTACCAAGGCAAAAACTGGAACAAAAACCACAAGCAGAAACACCGTAGGCCATATTGCGTTTTTCACGGCGAAAGCGCAGGGCACAGCACCAAAGATTGTCCAGAGATAAAAGAAACACAGGAAAGGATGAAGAACAAATAGACTGCCCAACCTCTGACACAACAGAGCGCAAGAGAGGTCAACACCACCTACACAACTGGCCATCAGCAGTACTACCCAATGTACCCAGCGCTAAACGCAAACCAAATACATCCCTCCACACTGGCCTCTGCCTATTACCCAAACTTCCTACCAGCATGGCGGTCAGCGCCTTCGCAGCAGCCTCCGGCAGGTAACTATAGGTCGGAGGCAGGCCTGACCTACATAAACCCAAAACCTCCCCACATAACCTACCTCGAAACAAACCCACCACCACAAAACCAAAGCAGGTTCAAGCCTCCGCCGCAACAGCAGCACATGCAGCAACTACCTCCGCCACCACCTCACAACCAACCACCAACACCAAAAAATGAGCCAAACCCAGAAAACCAAGTTAACCCCCATGGACCACTACCAACAATAGGCATGATACTACCCATCGCCGGAGGATCATCAATGGAGTTTCAAACGAAAAAGCAGAAAAAGGATCACCTCCGCCTGGTAAACAACGTAGCAGTCCAAGGCCCAACAAAATACACAGATTGGTCCAGAGTCTCAATCACCTTCATAGAAGAAGATCTCCAGCTAGAAAGCTACCCTCACACAGATGCAATGGTAATCAAGACCAACATAGCAGCATGGGAGATAAGCAGAGTACTGATTGACACTGGCAGTTCAGCAGATATCACCTTCGCAAATACCTTCGACCAAATGAAGCTCAGCAGAAATCAACTATAGCCCTCCGAATCCCCTTTGATAGGATTCAGAGGCAAGCAGATACAAGCATTAGGAAAAATCTCACTCCCAGTGTCGTTTGGAACCCAAGCAAATGCTAGAACCGAGTACATAACCTTCGACATCGTCTATCTGTATTACCCATACAATGCCATCTTGGGCAGAGGATTCACAACCAAATTCAACGTAGCCCTACATATGGACTACCTGTGCATGAAAATACCAGCACTCCATGGTATTATCACAGTCCGAGGCAGCCAGAAAGAAGCAAGAAACATAGAAAAAGCAATCTACAGAGCCCAAAGAAACATTAATGCAGTCGAGTCGGCAAACAAAGAACTAGAGCCTCCGGATATGCCTAGAGGAAAAACAGATATGGCAGGTCAAGAAGAGACAAAGGTGACCCCTCTAGAAAAGGAATTACCAGACATAAAAGTAACAATCAGCTCAGAATTGAGCAAAGCAGAGAAGGAAGAGCTCATGGAAACTCTAGTAAAAAACAAAGACATCTTCGCCTGGTCAGCCTCCGACCTCTAGGGAGTCAGCAGGGACATCATATAGCATGAACTGGATATCAATGAAAACATGAGGCCAAGAAAGTAGAAACAGAGAAAAATGTCAGAGGACAGAATCCTGGCAGCAAAGGCAAAGGTGCAAAGATTGCTAGATGCAAAAGTCATCAGGGAAGTCAAGTATTCAGAATGGCTTGTAAACGTAGTACTGGTACCAAAGAAGAATGGCAAAATGAGAATGTGCATAGATTTCACAGATCTGAACAAAGCTTGCAAAAAAGACCCTTTCCCATTGCCAAGAATAGATGCCTCCGTCGACAAGGCAGCCAGATGCCAGAGGTTTTCTCTCCTCAACTGTTTCTCTAGGTATTACCAAATCTAGATGAAAAAAGAAGACGAAGACAAGACAAGTTTCACCACTCCATTCGGGACATATTGCTACACTAGAATGCCAGAGGGCCTCAAAAATGCCGGAGCAACCTTTGCTAGAATGACAAAGGAAGTTCTGGGCTCTCAACTAGATAGAAACATCATAGCCTATGTCGACGACATAGTGGTAATGAGCAAGAACAAGGATGATCATGTCTCCGACTTACAGGAGACCTTCGCCAACCTTAGGACAGCTGGCCTCCGCCTCAACCCAGAAAAATGTATATTTGGAGTCACAAAAGGGAAGATGCTCGGATACATCATAAGCAGCGAAGGCATCAAAGCGAACCCAGACAAAACTAGAGAATAATGACAATGGCAGAACCCAAAAACAAGAAAGAAGTGCAAAAGCTGATAGGAAGAATAGCAGCGCTCAACAGATTCATCTCAAAATCAGCAGAACGCAGCCTACCTTTCTTCCAAGCCCTAAGGGGCGGAGACAACTTCAAGTGGGGGTCCAAGCAGTTGGAGGCATTTCATAACTTGAAAGAGTATCTAGCAAACTCACTGGTGGTCTCCATCCTAGAATCAGACAGCCACCTATTGCTATATGTGGCGGCCTCCGACGATGTAGTCAGCGCAGTCTTAGTTCACGAGCTGGAAAAAGAATCAGGCAAAACTCAAAAGCCAGTTTATTTTATCTCAGAAGCACTGTCCGGAGCCAAGCTAAACTACACTGAGGTAGAAAAAGTTGCCTACGCAGTGCTGATGGCATCAAGAAAACTAAAGCATTATTTCCAAGCCCACAAAATCTCAGTCCCAACATCGCTGCCACTGCAAGACTTGCTCAGAAACAAAGAAGCCTCCGGCAGAATAGGCAAATGGGCTACAAGCTATCTCTGTTTGGTATCTCGTATGTCCCCAGAATAGCAATCAAATCACAAGCACTAGCCGATTTTGTAGCAGATTGGACACCTCCGACAGAGCCCAAGGTACAACCAACCACTCAAAGCTGGATAGCATTCACGGATGGAGCCTGGGGCCAAGCCGGAGCAGGAGCCTCCGCCGTCCTAACAGCACCCTCCGGTGTCAGACTAAAATACGCAACAAGGCTAGAGTTCAAATCAACAAACAACATAGCAGAATATGAAGGCCTGATCCTAGCACTCAGTAAAGCAAAGGCCCTAGGGGCAAAAACATTGACAGTCAAAATAGATTCTCAAGTGGTTACTAGCCAAGTAGAGAAAGAATACACAGCAAGAGAGCCAGAACTCATCAAATACTTATCCGTTGTCAGAAACATGGAGCAGAGATTCGAGGGCTTTACCCTGAAGCACATCCCAAGATCAGAAAATGCTGAGGCAGATGAACTAGCAAAAGCTACGGCAAATAACCTGCCACTGCCACCAAACACTTTTTACCAGATCCTAAAGTCTCTGGCAACTGCGGAGACATCTAAGGCACCTAAGCCCATACTACAACTGTGAAATGAAGATTGGAGAAAGGCGATAACAGAATTCTTGGAAGGCAAAACCACCAAAGAAGATGAAGCAAAAGCAGCAAGAATACAGACTAGGGCAAGAAATTACACAATCATAGATGGTGTACTGTACAAGAAAGGAGTAGTCCAGCCTCTCCTCAAATGCATATCACAGAGCGAAGGCATAGAGTTGCTTCAAGAAATACACTCAGGAATTTGCAGATCGCACATTGGCTCTAGAGCATTATCAGCAAAGGCAATAAGGCAAGGCTTTTACTGGCCAACACACATACAAGACGCAGAGCAGACAGTCAGAACATGCAAAGCATGCCAAACATTCTCTCCCGGGTAGTCAAAACCATCGTCGGAGACCCAGCTTATACCTCCAACATGGCCGCTACAAAGATGGGGTATGGACCTGGTCGGCCCATTACCACCATCCCAAGGAGGAAACAGATTCACAGTAGTGGCAGTAGAATATTTTACAAGATGGATAGAAACAAAGCTGCTGGCGAAGATAACCTTAGAAACTGTTAGAAAATTCTTCTGGCAAAACATCATTTGCAGATTCGGTGTACCGAGGATTCTGACAGTAAACAATAGAAAGCAATTCGATTCAGAGAACTTCAAAGAATTCTGCAAAAGCATTGGGACAAAACTAGCCTTCGCCTCAGTATACCACCTAGATTCCAATGGTGCTGTGGAAAGAGCAAACAGAATAGTGTTTTCAGCAATATCAAAAACATTGCTGGGCCTACGCAAAGGAAAATGGGTAGATGAATTACCCAGAGTGATTTGGTCACATAATACATCTATCTCAAGAACAATAGGATTCACACCATTCAAACTGCTTTATGGAGAAGAGGCCATGATGCCAGAAGAAATCAAGCACGAAAGCCTCCGCATAACGAGACAACTAATGTTGCAAGATGAAGAATATGCAAAAGAAACAATAGAAGCCACAAGACTGGAAGCAGTCGAAAACATTGCAAAATATCAATCCCAAACCAAGAAGTGGAGAGACTATTAGGTGGTAAGAAAAGACATAAAACATGGAGACCTCATACTCAGAAGAAAACCCAACGCACAACTTGTTGGCAAACTACAACCGAAATGGGAAGGCCCATACACAGCAACGGCAGCAGGCCGCCCAGGCTCTTTCCACTTGATCGACAGCGAAGGTGTCATGACAACCCACACCTGGAATATTGACAGCCTCCGCAGATACTACATCTAGGCAATGTACCAAAGGGCAACCTCCGCAAATAATAAGCGGAGGCCCCTCCGTTCATTTACCTTTCAGCTCCTTTTTTTTCTTCAACCCAAAAAATGTAAAAGAGCCTGTACTCTTTTCCTCACAGGGGAACTCCAAGTGGAGGTGAGGTTTTTAACGAGGCAGGCTCAATGTAAAAATCCTCTAAAAAATATAAAGAGGTAATTCCCTAGAAGAACGCTCGAAAAGTATGAAACCGAAAGCGGCCAGCTCTGGCGCTGCAATATTCGGTAAGTAAAAATAATCACAGGTCCTTTCAAAGTGCCGGCCAAAGGCCTTGGCAATTTGAAATGACCTATATGGCCAAACAGGCCTCCGAGCCTTGATGAAGACCTAACCATATCCAGGCATCAAGGCAAAAAACAACCTCGGCCAAACAGGCCTCCGAACCTTGACGAAGACCTGACCATATTCAGGCATCAAGGCCAAAAACAACCTTGGCCAAACAGGCCTCCGAACCTTGACGAAGACCTGACCATATTCAGGCATCAAGGCAAAAACAACTTTGGCCAAACAGGCCTCCGACCCTTGATGAAGACCTGACCAAATTCAGGCATCAAGGTTAAAAACAACCACGGCCAAACAGGCCTCCGACCTTAACAAAAAACCACCCCAAGAATCTGGGGCAACACTGATATGGTGCCAGAACCAAGAAGAAGGTCTCCGCCATTGAAAACAACAAAAGGAGGAAAAAGGTTGTCCAAATCCTGTCACTCAGCAACTAGGCCTATTTACTCCAAAAGATCTCTAAAAGGACGAGCAATTCAAAAAGATACAGGCCATTAAAGCCAAGATACGATCCAACAAACAACGTATCAAAAATTAAACACCAAAAAGCCACTACCCCACTATAAAACAGGCCCCAACCTAAAAACCCCAGTCAGCATAGCGCGCAAGGGGGGAAGAAGGCAGAGCACAAACACAAGCCACTTCAACGTCCATGGAGGAAGGGGTCTCTTTAGATATCTGAGTCAGCTGTAGATATTGTGCGAAAACTCGTAAAATCGGAGGCACCAGTAGACGGGCGGAGATAGTGGGAAAAGAGAAAGGAACCACGGCACGGTGATGAATAGCGAAGGTCTACGGAAGAAGGGGGATATCGTACGAAATCTCGTAACATCACCCTGACGCCGGAGACCTAACCTGCCATCCCCACAATCGAAACATGTCCCACCGGTGTGCAGCGTCGAAGGCCTATACCACCAGACAGCTAAAACACCCAGCTAAACAAATACCAAAAGTCTCCGCCTCATGCACAAGCCGCACCAAACCTCCTATCAGATCCCACACTGACTCAGCAACCCTCGCCAGGAGAACTTCAAGTACACTTCCGCCGGCCAAAAAAATGCCAGCACTCCTACCCCGGCCATCAAGCAAGCACAGAGAAGGAGAGAACATGGGGCAGAGTTCCTAGCCACCACCTCTGTATCGCGCATGTTCGCCCAAGCAAAGGCCCACGGTGTGCAAGCTCGGGACTAGACGAGATATGTAAACTAGCACAACAGACATAAGCCCCCGCACAAACAATCAAGAAAGTGAACCTGTTTTGTATTCCATAAAACGTCAAGTACCATTCTTACAGGACACAAACTTACAATAAAATCCAAACTATTGTGGCGGAGGTCCCCACCAAGCAAGCGCATGAGTAAACCCAGCGCGCTCGTCGTCTATGTCAAACTTAACTGACTCAAACACGTCGCGCGCAATGCTACGGGGAAAGGTCGAACGCCAATACTCCCAAAGCTCTCCGCTCACATAAATACCGTCGTTGTAGAGAGTCAAAGGCGCAACATCTTGCGCAGGCTCCTGATTCGAAACCTGCGCAAGGTTAAAATTTTCCACAAAATCATTTAGAACAAAAGAAACTTTATTTACAAGAGTCCAACTGGACTACAATATACAAGTCAAAACAGCTAAGTCCTACAAAGAGCCTAGACCTCCGGCGTCTCGGTCACAGCAGAAGTCCCTAGAACGGAGCCCGCATCAACTGTGGGCGGGGACGGCGCCTGCGGCCTCTGACCATCACCACCGCTGATCGTAGCGCCCACCGGAGCGCCAGCGGTGGTCGAGGCGTCGCCCGTGGTCGTCGAACGCGGAACTGGTGGAGGCCTACCCGCAAGACTCTTCTGCGCATCCTGTAGCACAGGATGAAATATCAGTGGCATAGGCAATGAAAGCCTTCGTAGCTTCGCAAAAAGCAAGGAGAGAAAAATAGCGGCTACAAAGACTAGAAATACCTTCGCCCTCTTTTCCTCCGTGAGTTTCTGGGCAGCAGGTCTCCCAAATGGAGCCCAAAAGTACCCAATGAAATTTCTCAAGGTTTTTTCACAAACCAAGGGAAGTCTCACCAAGCTCCTCGGGACCCGACAGCGCTCCCTTCGGAATACTTTCGGTATGCGTACACCCATCGCGCACCAAAAGCTTGACGTAATTCGCTACTCCCGCCAGCGCCCCGTAGTCCATGCAGCCATTGATCATACCGGGGAGCTTTGCAAGGTGACGCTTTAGCCAGGAGGCGAGGGCGTAGACGTTGTCTTCCTCCGGAGGAGCGGAGGTTTCACCTCCCAACTCAGCGACGATGGCCCGGTAATGGCCAATGGTTGCAGCAAGGACCCCTCTGACCGAGTCCAAATTCCTCATCGTCAAAGACAGCTGCTCCCCCACCGCAGCTGTGGATTCCTTCTCAGAGGCCAGCTCTTGCCGGAGACCCTCGGCCAACTCATTCGCCCTACGGGCCTGCTCGGTGGACAAAGCTTCTGCATCCCAGGCCTTGGCGAGATCGGCCCTCAAAACCTCCGTTTCTTGTTCCTTCTCGGCCAGAGAAAGGCGGAGAGCTGCAAGGGAGTTGGCCAAACCCCCCTTTTTCACCTTCCAGGCGCTCGTTCTCCGCCTTGAGTGCTTCAATCGTAGTATCTCGGTCGGAGACCTCGCGAGTGCAGTGCTCTTCCATAACAACGGCCGTGTGATACCCCTGCGATCAGAAAGAAGAAGACCAAGGCGATCAGCAATAGAAACAAAAACAAGTCTAAAGGCGAACATACACCAAAAAAGGCAAAATGCCAAAGACGCACCAAGCTCTGGTGTTCTAGATGAACACAAAGAAGTTGGAAGAAATCCATGTCCCTCAGACGCTGTTTGAAGTGATCTGTTCAAAGAAGAACAAACAAACACAAAACCATAAGGTGAGAAAAGCAAATCTCACAATAAATACACCAATTGCCAAAGACCACCTCCGACGTCTCCAAGAACCCCAAGATAGCACTCTTCCCAACCTGAGATAGAAGTGTCGGAGGAGCCTGCATAGCAAAAAAACAATAACAACAACAACAACTCAGGTCAGAGGGCCGATCAGAAATAGGCAATAACAACAGGCCAAAAGACGAGTAAGATAAAAACACTCTATACTCACTCTGACCCGGTGCCATCGGCCTCGGCTACCCTGGACCGAACTTGACACTGGCAGCGGCCGCTCGCTCCTCTGGGGTAAGGAGTCCAGCCATGCCATCACCTACAAAGCAACAAGTACACAGTATTAGCACTTGATAGAATACATAAACAAATAAACTGGGCGAAGACAGTAAACACAAAAATTTGCGCCAAACAAACTCACTCATAAAAAGCCCAGGCTGGGCCGCCTGCCGAGCCCCCTAGGCAGAAGTCTCCACCCTATCATGCGGCGAAGGCCCAAAGAGCTGGCTCTCCTCAGCCAGCGGCCTGGCAAGCGGAGGGCTCGAAGAAGACTGAGCCGCCGGGGCCTGCTCAGCTAGCATGGCCTCCGGCGCGGTGGAAGGCGCAACAACGGCGGGAGACGATGCAGCGTGCTGCAAGACGACCTCCGCGCCCTCTTCAGAACTTGAATACAACCCGCCAAAAATGTCGGGCATAGGATCAGCGGCGCTAGCCTCCGGCTGTTCGGCGACACTTGCAGCACCGTGCAAGGAGCGCGCCGGAGCAGCGCTGGCCTCCGGACGCTCCGCACCGCTCACAGCGCCGCGCACAGGGCGCACCAGAGCTCCAGGAGAGCTGCGATCCCTGCCGCTTGCGACCCGCACGTCCACCGACGGGACGGAGGAGCTCTGAACATCTTCACTACCGGCGGAGGCAACGCCAGCACTACCGGCCAAAGATGTGGCCGCCGCGATCACCAGAGCAACGCTCTTCTTCTTCTTTTTCACAGGCGCCCGAGCAACAGAGGCACCCTTCCTCTTCTTGGACTCGGCCTCCGCCATAACATTCTTCGCGGAGGCCTTCTTCTTCTTCTTGTCAATCGAAGCCAGGACCTCGGCGGGAACCTCACGCTCCCGGTAGACGATCCCGAGCTCCTTAAAAACTCGATTGAGCCACGGCATGGTGCCTGCCACGGCTCTCCAAGACGTGTACTCATGCTCGGAAATTTTGCCAACCAACTCAATGGTGGCCTCCTCAACATCGGCAATGAAGCTGTCCTCCATCACCCCCTCCCCCAAAGACCGGCCAAAGCGGGGGAAAGGAATCCCGGCCTCCGGCCCAAAAATAGGAACCTTCACCTTTTCTAGCCGAAAGGCTAGGTTGTCTCTGCCCAGGGGCCTGTAGTTGGAGGCCATAATCTCCTCCACCAGGTCACGCCCCCCGGAGTAGCGGCACGCTGCCGCAAAAGCCCGGTCGCAAGCCTTCCTCACCGGAGACATCTCCTACGGCGGATCCACGCGCGTATGCGACGCCGTCACCTCCATTCTTGAAGTCAATGGATACTCCATGACCTCCGCACCATCCTCGGTAGTGCCGCGGACCCCGTAGGTCTTCATGTAGAACCACTACTCAAGCCAGCCACGGTCCCACTTGCCCTTCTAGCAAAAAGAAATCTCCAGGCGTTCTACGCCTTGGTTCCTCTTCGACATAAAGGTGCAACTACCATACTGGTAGGTCACCTCCACCTCCTTGCCCTCCCGCACCTCCTTCTTCTTCTTCGGCTGCTTCTGCAGCTCGTAGTACGCGTAGAAGGTGTCCACATCCAGCTCGGTGCCATAAGAAACACACGCCCAGCAAAATTTGCTGAGCGTAAGGAAGGCCGTAGGGGTCAGATGGTGAACCTAGACGTTGAACATCTCCAACACCCAACGGAGGAAGGGGACGTAAGGAAGGCGGAGGCCTTAGGTGTAAAAGTCCTGAAACACCACCGCATATCCCTCCTCCGGCTCCGGAACGGTCTGGCCGAGCGGAGGGATCTTTACCCTCGAAGAAGGAAAATACGATTCCTTCAACATCTCCGCGACCGCCTCTTCAGTAATGGAGGAGGGGCCAAAATCCCATGACTTTACCGCCATGTCTCCAGAATCCGTAGCGACCAGGTCCCCGACAGACGTAGAGACACTCCCCAAATCCTCCTCCACCAGCTTCTCAAATTCCAGCGCAGAGGCAGAGGCAACCATGCACTCCTCAAAACGTGCACTCCAGCCGCCTGCCCTAACACCAAGAAGGTGGCGATAGGGTCCGAAGAAGGTGGGCCGATGAGTATGGGCGAAGGCCGAAAAGAAAGCCACCGCGGCGGCAACCTGGGAGGAAGGCGCAAGCGGAAAGAAGGAACGCGCGAAGGTAGTTCAAGTGAAAGCAAAGAAAGCAGAGAGCGATTTCAGGCGTTGCAACAAAAACGAATGACTCGTGCGGGGGGACCCCACCACCAACACCGCCCTTATATAGGCCGCGGGTGGGCGGTTCGGCTCTCGCCATACAATGGTCACCCCCGGATAGTGCGCCTGGCGCCCAACGATAACCCCCAGATAAGTTGCAAGGTGCACAACGGCTAGATTTGTAGCCCAACGGCAACCTTAACAAGACCAGCGGCTGCGCCAGAGCGGGCCAGGGGGGAACCATCGGGGATCGGTCGGAGACATGACCACGCGCAATCTCTGCCCCCGTGGACATCCTTGCTTAAGGCGCTTTGAGCTCACGACATGCTCAGGCGGACCGTGGTCTCAAAAGGGGGGAACTGTTGTAACATGGCCTCCGAGAGTAGCGGGGACCTACGTGGTTAGCAGTTCACAAAGACGTCTCCGACCGATCACCTAAGTGAAGGCCCAGCCACCACGCCTCCAAACCCTGACCCTGGAAAGATGACAGTTTCTCAGACTGTGCTTGCAGGACGCTGCATGACCCCTCGGTGGAGCCTCCGCCTGTTAAGGCGCGCAGGCACCTCCAGACGAAGAGGGCGGAGGCTGCCCCACTGATAGGCTAATCAAATGCCAACGTCTAATGTGTGTGTGCAGGTAAGCAGAGGAAGGCGCTCATGGACGGCGCTGGCACTCTGGTTCGGCCTCCGCTCATATGGGCGGAGGCCCGAGCAGGAGCATGACTGAACCGAGCGTCGGAGGTCGGTGGCTTTCGGTGTCCCTGAGGCGGAGACCGACAGCGGAGGGCCAAAGGCCCATCAACGAATCCTGAGGCCTGCTGGGCCGGTTGGTCGCACAGGCCCAGTATCTGATAGCGGCAGGGCAAGATTACCCCCGAGACAAAGAGCAAGTAGAGGAATATTCCTAGAATGTACTGTAGCAGTTGAGGGGCACTGTTGTAAACACCGTAAAAGTGGTAGTTGAGCCCTATAAAGAGGGAACACTTGTAACAGTACAGAGAGGTTGGTGAATGCATTAATGAAACCACAGCATTACACGTCACTCCCTTACATGTCCACTTGCCGTGCCAGCCCTTCCAAAGCCTCCGCCCGATTACTGCACCCATCGGGCGGAGGCCCCTACCACTTCCTCACCGTCTGAGACCGCAAGTCTCAACAATACTCAAGTCTTGCTTTTCCCTTATCTTGGCTAGCTTTGAATGCTAAGTCCTTCTCTTTCTTCTTTGTAGAGGATGAGCCATCTTGTGGCGTGATGTGCATGTACATCTCATGAGCATTGATCTTTCCCAAGATTTGTGTCGGTGTAGCGGCGGAAAGATCACCTTGATGTAGCACAGTCACAATATGCCCATATTTGTCAATTTGGAGGACACTCAAGATCTTTCTCACAACGTCGGATGGTGACATTTGAGTAAGTCCAAGCCCATTGACTTCCTCGACAAGAACATTTAAACGTGAATACATCTCATTAGCACTTTCTTTGGGAAGCATCTCAAAAGAATTTAGCTTTTTGATTACAAGATGATAGCGTTCCTCACGCTCACTCTTGGTTCCCTCATGGAGCGCACAAACATCCGACCATAGTGCATGGGCGTCTTTGTGGTTCCTTATGTGGTTAAACACATCTTTGCAAAGCCCTCTAAAGATGGTGTTTCGAGCCTTTGCATTCCATTTTTCATAGTTAACCTCATCGCCTTGTAGGTTAGTAGCATCCCGAGGTTTTGGGAAGCCTTGAGAGGCGGCTCTAAGAATACCAATGTCTAGAGCTTCTAAGTACGCCTCCATGTGGATTTTCCAATATGGAAAGTCATCTCCCTCAAAGATAGGAGGAGGTCCATCCCCGTGAGACATCTTGCTCAAAGCGATTAAGCTTAAAATGTGAGCACAAGGCTCTGATACCAATTGAAAGGATCAAGATGCCCAAGAGGGGGGGGGGGGGTGAATTGGGCTAATTCTAAATTTTCATCTCTGGAACCCCCAGGGTCCGGTCAGTACTGACCGAACGCGCCCGGTCGCAGATTCCCTTCTCTAGAACCTTACTGGAGTCGACCGAATGCTGCTTCTCAGCGTCCAGGCACTTGACCTCTCCAGCGTCCGGTCGCACCGAACGCAATCACCTTGATCAAATGAACTGACCGGACCCTGCGGCCAGCGTCCGGTCGCACCGGAGCCAGCGTCCGGTCAACATTTGACCCTCCATTCACTTCCAACTCTCGATCATATGTGAATGAAGTTTGCTCCAAAGGATCTTAGGCATTCGTAGGAGCTACCTAGTGCTAGTTTTAACAAGTGTGCACCACACCTAACTCACTAGACTCACTAGGTCAAGCTACCCATCCATACCCCCCTTAATAGTACGGCCAAAGGAAAAACAAAGTCCTAAACTACTCTAAGTGTCTCTCCAACTCCAATCGACACTTAGGGCTAGTCATCGTTAACCTTGTCGTCCATCCTTTGAAAACCGAAACGCTTTCCATCGTAAGGGCATGACCACCTCGATTGCCCAATCGATCTCCATTACCATGGCCTAACTTAATTGCCTCTGCAAAACACACGTTAATCATAGTAATCTTGTATTGATATTAATCACCGAAATCCAACTAGGGGCCTAGATGCTTTCAAGGGTCAAAGAAAAGAAGTCCGAAATCTTGCCGATGTCATCTCACATGCGCATATCAAGACCCCAGACATGCTGCCCAAGATCAGCACCCTGATCCAAACAACATGGAGCAGCTTGATAGCACACCGATGAGACGTAGCAAGATCCGACCACCAAGGGAGTCCTCAGCTTAGCTGGTGATTCTTGCACGAAGAATCCGAACACTGAGGAGTCCCCAGCGTCACTACACCACAACACCGCATCATCGTCAGACATCTGACGCTAAAAATTATATTTATCGATGGATGATCTGACGCTAAAGAGAGCTCACAGATGATCTGTCGCTAATTCCTTATTTAACGACTCATTATCTGTCGCTACAGGTAATCATATTTAACGTTGAACTATCTATCGCTAAAAAGAGGTGTACCGTCAATCTGTCTGTCGCCAAAAAGAAGTGGCCCCACCTAGCTCACACACCCGGCTTACATTGAGCTCGCGCACCTGCTTACATAAAGAATGATGTTGTGATGCTATCTTAGAAAAATACCTTTCAAACTCTGAAACTTTTTTAACAAGCAATAGCCTACATATGCGTTGTTTTGGAGGAGTTTCAAAAATTTTGGAACTTGTTTGGTATTTTCTATCGTTTAAATGAATTTCTACCTGCTTACCGAATCTAATTCCAAATTGAACAGTGCGTACTTCCAATAGGATTCAAACAAAATTCTATAACTTTGTCGGATGGAGGAATCACCAATACAAAAGTTGTAGATATCGTTGGCTTCTATAGCTTTATTGTTTACAACCTTTTCATGTGAAATCATTTACTATATCAAAATATTGTTTGAAGTTGTCATATTTTGAAATTCAAATTTTGAATTGTTCAAACAAAGTCGGATGGAGATATGACTAAAACAAAATTGTATATCCCGTTGGTTTCTACAACTTTGTTTTTGATGACTTTTTCATTTGAAATCATTTACTTTCTCATAATATTATTTGAAGTTTTCATATTTTGAAATTCAAAATTTTAATTGTTGAAACAGAGCCGGATAGAGAAATGGCCAAAACAAAAGTTGTAAATCTCGATGATTTTTAAAACTTTGTAGCATATAATTTTTTCATTTGAATTCATTTATAGTTTAAAAATTTATTACAACAATAACTATGAACTTTACTAGAAATTAAAAATAAAAGTAACACAACACAGCAATGGGCCTAAACCTCAAATGAACCCGTTACTATGTTTAGCCCATAATTGCTGACCATCGATTGAAGATCCAACGGCCTTCATTGCGCCCACGAAGTATAAAAAGGACTTTCCCTACCGAAGCCCTAGACCAAAAATCACTCCTTTCTGACCTCAGTCGCCACTATCTCCTCTCCCCCTCCAGGCCCCGCCCTCTCCCTCATCCTCTCCCCTCACGGCAGCGTTCGACCCGCAGTGCTCGCTCGGCCCTCCCAACCCTCGTGCCTCCACTCCGTGTTCCAGCACGCAACCCGCAAGGTGTGGCCCTGCCCCCTCCATCGATCCAGGCGGCGGTGGCCCTACAAATCCAAGGAGGACGAGGCTACGGTGCTCACGGCGTGGATCCGGTGAGGGAGGCATGGATTCGACCGTCTGTTCCCCAAGGCGTGTCGGATCCGGTGAGAGAGGACGCAGTCAGGAGGAGGCAGCTACAGCGGCAGCGAGCGCGAGCCCAGGAGTCGGCGGCGGCAGAGGACGCTCGACCGTTCCTCCACTGCATGCGGTACTTCATTCCATGGCTGCTGCTGCACCCATCCGGCAAAACTCGATCTCAAGGTACATGTACTCACACGCCCCTGCCTACTTCCTTTAGGGGTTAATGCATGGATATGCTTACAAATAATACAATAGGAAAAGGAAAACAAATCTCAAGGAACTGTCTTAGAAAGCACTGCAGCAGAATTTATTTTACAGTTAAGTATAGGGATTCATAATGTTTGTTTGTATTCATATATATAAACAAAATTTGTGAGGACATACATCACTTGTTGGAGCTCAATAGGTGACTCAATGCTATCTTCCATGAAATGTTGAAAGTGTATAAACACAGACATGACTAATAGCCTAAGCAAGTAATGGATTGAAGTATTTCAGAGGAAAAGTAAAAATTTCATTTTTTTTACTGCAGTAGTAGGGCGTGCAAAGATTTAGTACTGCAGAGTATGCATGTCCGCCATATTTGGAAGAAAAAAAACAGATCGCTACACTCCAGTTTTGCAAGAATTTTGAATGCTTGTTAATGCTGTCAAACTTAGATATCTTTCTTATATCTTGGTCATGGTTTATCATGTCTTTTGTTTTGCCAAATACTGCTCAAGCAATAGCTTAGTGATACAAAAGTGGTATTCTTTGTAGCTTGCTGATTTGCTATTTTATTAACTATGCATGTTATCACCTTAAGAAAGGAGAAATCAGGTGTAGTGTCATAATCTGTAATGGCTATTTAACTATGGATGTCTTTTCATATAAGCTCAGTATCGAACTCTGCATGTTCTCAGCCTATTCTGTAACTTCATTCATTTTGTGGTCATGTAGGGATATAAGTTGGCTCTGAGAAGGCTAGCGCTTTGAACACATATGCTGTAACGAAGTCTGGTGGCGGCACGGGGCCTAGAACCCGGATCGATGCAGGGCATGGTGACCTCAGCGGCCAGGGAGCTCCTCCTCCTCCGCCGGCTACATCCACTCTGGTGAGGTCGAACAGACAAACCTAACTTCTGTGGTTTGTGTAATTTCTGTGTATTGAAAAAGGTAATCGTCAGCTTTGTGGTTTGTTTTTTCTTGTCAGCTTAATAAAAGTTTGAAGTTCTGTTGATTCACTAATAGTATTAATCCAACTAGGTTTGTGAGTTCAGTTTGTTGTCATTCATGTCCTAATTTGTGCAGGTTTACTTAGATCAAAACCTTCAGATGTGGATTTCCTTAGTAATTGGCTTAGTGGCTCCCATATTGCTGCGTGTACTAATTTTACTTTTATCAATACATTCCTGCAAACTACTCCTAGCCATGCATATGCATGCTGCTCCTTTAGCTGAGCACAAGCACAAGCTGTCCATCACATGTGGAAGAAAGTAACAGTTAGTTCTAAACTTCAGTTTACACATGGTCATCTGTGGCTTCAATGAATCAGCATGGATTTTTTCCTTTTACTGTGATGGTAGTAAATGAATATAGCTAGCCATTCAGTCATCATGTGCATTGCTCTCCTATGTATTGTACCATGTTAAGTGTCTTTCCCCAATCATCTCCTGTGTATTGTATCAAGTGTTGGTAATTGGTTTACTTGTATCAAGTTGAGTTCTCATTTTTGATGCAGGAGCTAAGTGAGATGAAGGACGAGGCCACCATCGATCTTCTGCAAGCCGGAGCTCATAAGGCAAGGATCTTATTTCTTCCTCTTCTCTGCAAGCCTGAGCTTGTAAGCCCGAGCTCTGCAATATGGCCTATTGTTCCAACGCTGAATGCCTGTTCTCTTTTGCTAGTTAAAAAATTAAGCTTGTTTTTTCATGAGATAGGTCTGGAGAAAAATTAAGCTTTCCTCATAACAGCTCTAGGTTGTTAGCTTATGACAACCCCTAACTTTTATTTTAGAGCATATATGAAGCTTCACTGTGAAATATTAGTGGCTCTGTGAAAAAGTCTCCTGCCGACTGTGGATCTGCATCTTAAATTTTATATTGACTCAAGAATCTCATATGAAGTGATAGTTGGTGCTGCTATCTTTAATAAATGACTGCATCACTGTGTCCGTGGTAGCTTTGTTTCTTTAAAATTTTAGCAAGAACAAGATTACAGATGCATGCAAATATCTATGGCAACGGAAAGTGGCATCAGCCACTAAGATCATTAAAATTTTGCTTGTGGGATTGTCGGCTTTGATATATAGTGTCATTTCAGCTCCTAGTATCTGTACTTTGTTTTGTTTGTGGGATGCTAAATTGAATTACCTTTGGACAAAGAATCATACATTCTATAAATTGTTTGCAAGCCATTGCTTTTGGTTTCCACTTGCCTAATTACATGGTTATTATATTTTTCAGGAAGGGCACAAGAGTTTATGGAAAATGGTTCTCCACACATAACCTGATGGAGTGTTGGCAAGCCATTGCTTTTGGGTTTTGAGTTCCTTGAAATGATTGTGTGCACAAACCTTAGTATGTTTAACACAAAATACTATTATTGCTTACTGGGAGTGCATTCATGTATTCTTTTGGTGCCTGACTTTGTTGGATGGATCAAACGGTGTGCAAGACAAGTTATATGTTATATAAGTATTGACCTCTATGATGTGTTGGATGTGTTTCTATATCTTTATGTGATGGACATTAAGCTTGAATGTGGGTTTGATATGTGCTAAATGTTTTTTCTAATTGTATTTATTTTTTTTTGTATATTTATAGCATCCTGTTGAACCATTTGTCGCTATAAATACATTGGCTATTGGATGGTCTGTCGGTATATGCTTTGTAACAGAGCATCTGTCGCTAAAAACTAGCAATTGACTATCTGTCGCTATAAATATTCAGGATAGCAGACTGTCTGTGGCTAAAAGTATTGTCTGGCACTAAAGATTTTTAGCGATAGGATTTACACCGTCTGCAAAAGTCTGTCGCTATAACTTTTTAGCATCAGATTGTCTATCGCTGTAGCCGCTTTTAGCGTCAGACCATCTATCGCTAATCTTGGTGTTGTGGTGTAGTGGTAGCTGGCGATGTCCGAGCACCGAGGAGTCCCTGACGTAGCTGGCGATGTCCGAGCACCGAAGAGTCCCCGGCGTAGCTGACGATGTCCGAGCACCGAGGAGTCCCCGGCGTACCTGGCGATGTTCGAGCACCGAGGAGTCTCGGACGTAGCAGACGATGTCTGAGCACCGAGGAGTCCTCGGCATAGCTGGCGATGAAGCACGAGCGATGAACAGTCCAGTCAACTGGTCGACGATGAAGTGAGCATTAAGTACAAGTGACCGACGAACAGTCCGATCAACTGGTCGGCGACGAAGTCCATGAGTCTAGCGGTCCGACCAGTTGATTGGTGGAGAAGTCCGAGCACCAGGTGG
Organism: Miscanthus floridulus; assembly: GCF_019320115.1. Lineage (NCBI taxonomy): Eukaryota > Viridiplantae > Streptophyta > Magnoliopsida > Poales > Poaceae > Miscanthus > Miscanthus floridulus. The sequence continues at coordinate 99,099,614 of NC_089589.1, forward strand.
TCCGATCACCTGGACGATGATCCTGTAATACAAATATATAAAACGGTTAGTACATGATATAAAAATATATGAACTCCGAAGAAGAATCAGCAATGGTGACGAAATAGCGTATGTGGCTCGACGATCAGTTGGTGTGAACACTTAGTGTTATTCTGAAGATGTCTTCAATACAAACCGTCCGACCAGTTAGTGTGTAGCTGAGTCTCCAGCCCTAACTAGCCTGTTAACCATAACGCGGAGCGTAAAGCCCGTGTGCGTGTAGGAAGAACAAAGCATCGCTAAGGAGCCGCTGCCGACCACCCATAACGTAGAGGGCAGACACTCGTGCACGTGCAGGGATGAGCCGGAGATAGGGCCGTCTCTGAGGACATCCGAGTGTCAACATGACTGTTTGGGGGTTCGCCTTAGACTTAGTTGTATGTCATCTTTAAGATGGTATACATGAAAGAAAATCGTTTGGAGAGCAAACATGGAGAAAACAACTCGGAGAAACATTATGGCGATATACGAAGATTGGAGAATATTTAGAAAAATATTAAAGCATGATTTAGCTTTAGACAGAATGTCTGGTCGGCGGCGTATGGCGTTATCGGGTTGGCGACGCGGGCAGCTCGCTTAGCGGCTCGCTTGACGGCTGGAACGAAGTTGATATCGTGTCGGAGTAGGACAGACGTAATTGGAGCTTGGCGGTGTCAATCCACGTACGAAGACGTGCAGCCGTGGTTGTCGAAGGATGTCAACGCGATCAGCCGAGTTGCCGCGAAGGATGTTGATCTTGAGTTACGCCATCTGGTTCGCCAGGGATCAGTGCGCTCGAGCCCCACGGTGGGCGCCAACTGTCGACAAAAGATGCTCGGCAGTCCTCCGAGGGGTATTCCCACGAAGGTAGATTGATCGGTGGAGGTGCGTGTGATAGGAACCAGATGGTGACACAAGGCAGTAGAGACAAGCGATTTAGACAGGTTCGTGTCGTCTGATCGACGTAATACCCTACGTCCTGTATCTTTGGTGTATTGTATTGAATATGAGATCTATGGAGATGTCGACTAGGGGACCCCTGCCTCTCCTTATATACTCTGGAGGGGTAGGGTTACAAAGAAAGTATCCTATTTGGTACTATACAATATCTTGCGGTGCACATCGATCAGTGTCGTGCACGCCTTGATCTTGTGGGCTGAGCCGTCTCTGATGGTGCAGCCCATGTCTTGTCTTATGGATACCGAGGGTCATATCTCCCACAATATAGGTGATTGCTTTCCAGCTTAGTCCAATACTTTTTTTACTAAAGGTAAATGGTAGATTGACGGTGGTAAATTTGGAAACATAAGCAAATGAGGTAAACTTGTACCTGGAAATTTGTAGTAGTTTGTATAAAACCTTAATCTACTCATCGGCATGGTCGAAAGCAGAGTAAGCAATATACTTTTGCATGAACTACTTCCATATTTAGGGTTGCAGAGGAATTAAATAACATGGATTTGCACCAATTATGTAAATTGTTCCAAACCAACTGAACAAATACCCAAACACAAAAACATCAAAATTGAAATAATATCTTTCATGATATTTTAGCACCAGCCATAACACAAAACTAAGCTACGGTAAGCAACACTTGGTTTTATAGATATTAAGTAAGTGAATATTTTAACAATAAAAAATCTGATGGTTTGGCTCATGATGCTGGACCGACTTCCAATTAAGGTTTTGGTTCATAACTTCATATCCATCACAAGCTAAAAAATAGACAGAGGAGGAAGTAAAGCAGTAACAACAATCTACTCTACTATACCTAAGGAGACCCCCACTAAAGATTTCTCTGTGATTTTAGAGAGCCACGTCAGCTGTATGGCTCACACACCAACGCATGCATGCAATGCTGAGCGCCCTTTGTCCTTCAAAAGTTCAGAACGACAATCCCCACCCCTTGGCCTGCAGGAACGTTCGCAATGGCAAGTCCCTGTCCCTTAGCCTGCAGGAACGGATCCCACTACCCATTAAGGCCAACCAAAATGCTCAACTAGGCATTAACCATGCATTGCTTTGCCTTCTCCATTTATGTAACAGTTGATATATATACACCAGCACACCACGGTCACAGATGCACTGTCGTCTCTCTCGTCTCTCTCTCTCTCCTCTACGCTATTTGCCTCCCAATACAAAGATACAAACGACAATTCATTTTCCGTGCAGGTAATGTCTGATGTCCATAGGCTATTCCCTGATTGTGGTTTCTTACGCCCAAACATTTTTTATTTTACTATTCATGTTAGAGTTCAAAGATTAGTTAGCATTTTTTTTTCTGAATTATGAACCATGCATATGGATTATATTTGATTGATATCTATAGGATGCATCCTGCGATGGTACTAGGAGATTGCAAGCTTTTCTGGGTTGATTTGAATTGTTGCCACGGAGTTTGCATCAAGTGATTTTCACTTCGTAGAATACAATACCCACTATCTAAAATTAGAAATATTATTGATTATTAGAAGAAGAAATCTCATTAGTACTTCTATTATGGTGATCCAATGATGTATCTTCGTGAATATAACTTACCCGTTTTTGGATGAATCCTATCTCTATTTGTATAATCCACAAATCATTATAATTTTATTACTTAGGAATATTATTGTTACTCAAGAAGGAATGCCATTATTAATACTTCTATCATGGTGATCCAATGATGTATCTTCGTGAATATAACTTACCCCATTTTGGATGGATCCTATCTATTTCTTTACCCTACAAAAGCATTATTATAATTTTATTGTATATAACAACTTTGAAATGAGTTACACTAATTGTTAACACTTCCACTTGAATCCAGAAGAACTATCCATGAATCCTCCTACAAAATTCCCGCAACAATGCGCGGGGCATTATCTAGTTAATGTTAGGAGTGCATGCCAATGCCATACCTGTACATGGCTCGCGACATGTTCCCTGGTGAGTTTCTCCACATTCATAAGCTCAAGAATTCTTTTTGGTACAGCTTCTGCAACAGCAGCAAAATAAAGGACAAAACAAAAATGAGTTGCTGCAATATATAAAAAGCAAAAGCGAGGGTTGACAGTTCTTACTATCAATTCCAAGGTGGTTGAAAGCCACAATAAATTTCTGATGCAGTTCAACTGACCAAACAACTCTTGGCTTCTTAGCAGACGTGGGTTCATCACCTTCTTAGAAATCATTCTCCTTGCCGTCATCTTCCTCGTCGCTATGCATTTCCTTCCTCTTCTTGCTGATCCTCCAACTTTGGTCAGAAGCCCCAGGAACGATCTGATTGTGGCTGTGGCATGAATCCACGCTAGGTAACTTGTTGAAATCAGGATATCATTGATGAATATCAAAACAAACACATCATTTTCGAAGAAAATGGAATTTATGAGATACATGAATTATGTCAGGATCATTTATGACCCCAAATGACATAACCATGTACTCATAAAGACCATACAGGAGTCGAGAAAGTTGTCTTTGGTATGTCCTTAACCTACCTAATTAGGTCCATCTTGGAAAAGAACCTAGCTCTAGTCCTATCTCTAGGGAGTGGATACTTGTTCTTCACTGTCATGGCATTTAAAGGCATGTAACCCACAACCATCCAAAGACGTACTCTTGTCCTTCTTGGTTTCAAACACGAGGCCAGGCATCCCAAAGGAGAGGAACTAGGTCAGGCAGTACCCTTTTTCTAGTAGGTTAGTCAACTATTTCTTCATCTCTGCAAACTCTTGCTTGTGGTGCCATCCTATAAGGTTGCCTAGAGATTGGAGCTGTTATGTAGGCATAAGCTCAATCCAAACTCTATGTCTCAATCAAGAGGCATTCTAGGGTTTTCTTTCGGGAAATACATTAGAAAACTCACGTAGTGTAGGGAATAGTTTCCAACTCGTGCAACTTCTTGGTGTTCAAGGTATGCAACATTGGTCAGCTAAGCATGGATGGGAACATGGTGACTCTTTGGCCAGAGGCGTGTTGAAGTTCTATGGCTTTAGGTAGGCATATGATTAAACCACCATTAGAACTGTCAAAATTGATCTTAAAAATTATTATAAACAGAGGCTGTCTCTTCTCTTACGAGAAGAGGAGGTCAAATGGTATCAAAGAGCCAAAATAACTAGGTTGTTATCAGGTGACTGTAATACTAAGTATTTTCACCTGGTGGCTAATGGCAAACATAGAAAGACTTGGATTTTCCGATTAGACCAAGATGATGGAGTAATCGAGGGTGATGGAAATCTTAAGAAATTCATCACTAACTATTATAAAGGCTTGTTTGGTGAACCGATTGGTAACCACTTTTTTTTTGGTGGAGTCTACTACACACGACATTTCACAAGTCTCACAACTTAAAAATGAAGTCTCAATGGTTGATCTTTTAGAAAAAAAAGTTAAATAGGCAATTTTTTTTCAAATGGAGCATAATAAAGCACCTGGACCTGATGAGTTCCCAGCCGAGTTCTGTCAAGTTTTTGAGAATTAATAAAAGGGGATCTTCTACCCCTTTTTGATGATTTCCACAAAGGTAACCTGCCCCTGTATAGTCTCAATTTCGGTACAATTATGTTGCTACCGAAAGAGAAAGAGGTGGCACAAATCCAATAATATCGACCTATTTGTTTGCTTAATGTTAGTTTTAAAAATTTCACCAAAGCGTTGACCAACCGAATAGCCCTAGTGGCTCAAAAGTTGATTCAACCCTCCCAGTCAGCTTTCATGAAGGATAGGAATATTTTGGATGGGGTGGTTATCCTACATGAGACCATTCACAAAATGCATAGGAAAAAATTAGATGGGGTGATCTTAAAGCTAGACTGTGAGAAAGCCTATGATAAGGTTAAATGGTCTTTTCTCCAGCAGACCTTAAGAATGAAGGGCTTCCCACCAATATGGTGTAATTGGATAGATCAAATTGTGAGGGGCAGCAGTATAAACATTAAAGTAAATGATGACGTGGGACATTTCTTCCAGACCAAGAAAGGTGTAAGACAGGGAGACCCCTTGTCTCCTATCTTATTTAACTTGGTGGATGACATTTTAGCAACTCTGATTCTCAGGGCTAAGTCCAATAGAAGAGTTAGGGGAGTTGTCCCACATCTGGTTGATGATGGTCTTTCAATCCTGCAGTATGCAGATGACACCATCTTATTTCTGGATCATGATATGATACATGCCATGGAGCTAAAGCTTGTGCTTAGATTCTTTGAGTAATTATCAGGATTGAAAATTTATTTTCACAAAACTGAACTTTTCTGTTATGGTGTAGCCAAGGACAGTGAACAAGAGTATGCATGTTTGTTTGGATGCTGGTTGGGAAGTTTTCCTTTCCGGTACCTAGGTATTCCAATGAAACATACAAAATTATCCAACAAGGACTGAGCTTGTATTGAGCTAAAAATCTAGAAAAAACTCTGTAGCTGGAAAGGTAAACAACTCTTTGTTGGGGGAGACTGGTCCTCATTAATTCAATGCTAATTAGCTTAGCCATTTTTATGTTATCTTTTTTTGAAGTCCCTAGAGGAGTCCTTCAAAAAATATATTACTATTGTTCATGTTTTTTCTAGCAATGTGACGAGCACAAAAAGAAATACCGTATTGCCAAGTGGAGTATCCTTTGCACAACAAAAGATTTTGGTGGCCTAGGAATACTTAATCTAGACCTACGGAATAAATGTCTACTGAGCAAGTGGTTGTTTAGGCTGATTAATGAGGAGGGGGTTTGGCAAAACCTTTTATGTGGTATTTAAAGAAGGGGTTAACCCTTACGAAAGATAAATTAGCCAAGAGGAACTGGTAGGGAAGTGTTAAATATTGTCTTTGTAGTTCGGTTGAAACTATTCAACATCTATTCTTTGATTGCCACTTTGCATGCTTTGTTTGGAATATTGTGCACATCACTTTTGGAATACAACCACCTTCTAGCTTTGCTGATTTGTTTGGTTCCTGGCTACATGGTTTAAGCTTAAAGCATAAAAACCAAATTTTGTTAGGAGCTGTTGTGCTATGTTGGTCGATATGTTCGAATAGGAATGATATGGTATTTATAAAGCTAAATCTAACACATCAATATAGGTAATTTGTAGGATGACATATTGGACCCGTTGGTGGTCCATGCTGCGTAGCGAGGAGGAGCAACCTTTGTTCAAGGACGGTTGCAGATGGTAGATGGTGGGAGACTATGATCATGGTAGCCTTTGCGAAGTTTGGCTAGAACTTCTCCAATCGTATTGAGGCCTAGTTTCTCTGTTTTTTTGTGCCCCCACTATGCGGGCTAGACCTTGCTTTTGTTTCTTCCTGATTGTGTAAGCCTTAAAGCTTTGGTTTGTACTGTGACTATCAGTTGTGTACCATCCTCGGGTGGTAGAGGCTGGAATCTTGTTCCATTATCTAAAAAAGCATCACAACCAGTGATCTGAATCATGCTTGTATTCAAGATCAATTATCTCTCATAATTTTATTTTTATTCTTTTGGAAATAAAGCGACTGGGAAAGTCTTTATAAACATATATATTCCCTGGCGCACGTGGAACTGTCTCAAGCCGGCTGATGAAATGATTTGTTGGGTGGTTTACTTTTGGCAGTGTTTTTTTTTGACCGAACCAGTAGGGGAATCCCCTACCTATATTTCTGCTTTTCAATTAAATAAAAGAATGTTATATACAATCAGACTGAACCAAAAGAAAAAATACAAGGTTTCTAGGCCCAAAGAGAAAAAAGGAAGGCATTACAAATAATTATCTCTCCAAAGACTAAGAATGATGCTCCTAGCTGGTTTAGCTTTGGTGCACACCAAGCCAAACTCATCTCTGTCCATTGTCAAATATAATTCTATTTGTTGTAGTCCAAATCACCTAGCATGTTGTGATGACTATTTCCCTGAAGATGATATTATCAAAATCTGCTCTTGCTTGCAATATCATGTCCACGGGGCTGAGGTTCAGGTTCCAATTGATTGGTATGGTAGCCCAACAATCTCTGCTAAAGGGACACTCAAAAAGGAGACGGAAACAAGTTTCTTCACAGCCCAAGCTACACAAGACACAGCTGTAATCATCCAAATCCATGTTCTTTCTCCTTAGTAGGTTTCTTGTATTCAATCTATCTCTTAGGAGCAGCCAGAAGAAAAATTTGTGATTGCCCAGGTTGCTTGAAGCCCACAACCATTTGAAGAGGGGCGGGGAAGCTGGAGTGGTACCAATGAGAATATTATAGGCTTTCCCTCTGCTGTACCTTGAAGACCCCCAGCAGTAACTCCATGCATCACTGATAGATTCATTCCAAGTTCTAACTTGCATGAGCTGTTGGATTTCTTCTAACTGTGCTGCTGCCTGCTGAGACAGGAGTAAACTGAAAATTCTGTCCATTTCTTGATCTAGGAAAAACCTGACAGAGCATTTAGGTTTCCTGGTGAAAGAGAAGAGTTGGGGGAATTTGTCTTTCATTGTTTGATCTACCCATATATCTGACCAGAAAAGTGCTGTTTTACCTCTGTTGGGATTACAGACTGCAAGACTTTGGAATTTATCAAAGAGTTTCATAATGACTTTGGCAGTGTGTGTGTGTGCCCTAGTTCCAGGACATTGTTTACACAAGCTGGTGGCCGGTTTTTCCCTTACCGTGCATGCAGCTGGGGAAAAGATCCCAATATTGTCAAGCTGGACTCCATGACATGCATATGCATAGCCTGCACCGAAAACAATTTTCACCGTGCTTCTTCATTTGCCGGGAATCCTAACGTTTCTTTCAGCCAGCACATTGGACAAACGATCGTCCGAGACCGAAAGCACACTAGAGCAGCGCCAACAGCTATATCCAACAGGAAAGATCTAGCCTAGGAAAGTCTCGATGAACTTTCCTTGTCTGCATGCCTGCATTGGTCGCCACGCTAGTCTTGTTTTTACACCATTTCTGTCCACGGATAAGTAACTGATGAACTGAGAGGACAGAGAGCAATATATATGCAAACAAGGAAAGGCCAACGTGCATTGCATTTACGCATGACCAAAGGTCTGTAGACTTTGCAAAAACAGGCTAACTACTGGTGGTCTGTCTGCCAAATACAGTGGCCATCATCCAAGCAATGGTGGTCCACTACTACAAAATCGATTTTTAGGGACGGCTCGTAACCATTTGTAGGGGCGGTTTGGCCAGCCGCCCCTACCGAACCGTCTCTATAAATCATGCATTTGTATGGGCGGTTCCCAGGCCGCCCCTACAAATCGATTTGTAGGGGCGGCTCGTATTACCAGCCGCCCCTACAGATCGATTTGTAGGGGCGGCTGTAGTACCAGCCGCCCCTACAAATCGATCTGTAGGGGCGGCTGTAGTATCAGCCGCCCCTACAAACAGGTATTTGTAGGGGCGGTTCAATCTAGAACCGCCCCTACAGTACGTTTTCTCGCAAAAAAAAATTCAAATTTACAATTCAAAATCTCGTTGCCGAACGTCCCGCAACCAACGTTCCGAACCGCGTTCGCGTTGCCGAACGCCCCGCGACCAACGTTCCGAACCACGTTCGCGTTGCCGAATGCCCCGCGACCAACGTTCCGAACCACGTTCACGTTGCCGAACGCCCCGCGACCGCGACTACAAGCACAAGAGTATTCTATAAACTACAATTACAAGTCCAATTCATAAGAATATATACAATCCATCATTAAATATACAAATTCCATACACATTGTTATCAACGTCCTAGAGCTAGCCTTTCAGTCTCACGAAGGTGTTGGTACTGAGGATTTGTACTTAACTCAGACTCTCGGTCATGGTAGGCGCCTCTGACGTGTACAATCTGGTACAATATGAAGTTGCAAAGGTCGCCGACGAGCTCTAAGAGTTAGTCATCCTTGTATGGGTCTCTTTTCATTCCTTTCTCTTCTCTCCACTACAAGAGAACAAGTTTCGGTTTAGTATTTCATACCATGTACGAAGTTTTATACTACGGGTGAAGAGGTTCAAACTTACCCTTAAGGGGTGTCTCCTGTAGGCACCGGTGTTACTCATCATCAAACATATATAGTATCCACAATATACACTCCCAGGCTTCTGCTTGGGGCACTGTGTGTTTTGCATATGAAAATGTTAAGTAATGCTTTTGACAGCCATGTAACGGAGTACTGAAGAAGTAAGTTACACTTACCACACATAGTGTTTTTATAGCCAACTTTTCCTTCCTTGCTGGATCATGCCTTCCATGATGATTAGTGACATAGAACCTAAATGCCATATTCAAATTATTTTAGCAAATACAACTTGTTAGTATCCAAAAGTGAACGTTACAAGTATGTATACAAACATATAAGCTAATGAGGATTGTCGATATGTATACGTCTTGAGAATTGATATGAAGTCTTTGTATGTCACCGTGTCCCTATCTAATGAATCAAAGACCCATGCCATGCTCCTCCCGACATCGACGACTATACAAATCCAGTGGTTGTTGCATGGATTTAATCATAGAACTAGATAAGCTCTTTTGCATCGAATAAAATATATCGAACAAAGCTTTAAGTATAGAGTTGAACTTACTCGAAGTTGTATGGTAGCCATATAGTAGAGTGTTGTTGGAGATTTTTGAAAGCCAGGGCAATGTATGTCGCAACCTTAAGGGACTCTTCCCTTAGTTTCGCCGTACGAATGCGCTCTTTCTCCCGAAGAGTCTTTGCAGCAGCTAGCTCTTTGGCATCCAGTGTCCATCGTTTAGGGTAATTAAAATTTGTTTGGGCTATAGCTTGAGGGTCTAGATACCCGGCTTTCACACTTGGCATTTGTTTGACAATGTGCACTTGCATTCTACAAATCACGGCGTGGGTTAGTTACAACAAAATTCAAAGATTACATTCATATCATATTGGGAGGACAAGGACTTACAGGCACCACGTGCGAATTAGATTCATCTTCATTTCTCCTAGGTGAAAGCATGTGTGCATGTCATCGAAGTCAAAGACAATTTTCCTGGCTGGGCTTCCAAATGTGCCGGTGGGGAAGCATGTTTGTATGAGATATATGCTCGTTGGGAGAACACGCAAGTACCAATCATGGAACCTTCTCATTCCAAGTGGTAGGCGCTGGATGTACCGGTTTGGTAGGAAGGGCTTGCCTCTTTCATATGTTTTCGGGCAATCCTTTGACCATTCGATGGCATCAACATTTGGATACTGCTTTGCAATTTGGTGGAGTTTGCTAGTGACGGCCTCCTCAGAACCTCGTGATGGGACTTTTTTAACTTGGTTCTCAAGCTTGAACTGGTCATGAGAATACCACTTGGACACCGACGAGACGGCTTTGATCGGAACATAAACTAGCCTTATGTTGATTGGAATCTTCTTTTGAAGTTCCCATTCAAGCATGTCCTCATCTTCTTGTGCATCACCTTCTTCAGGAGGCACTCGTTCATGTATCGGCTATGCTTGTTGAGAAGACTGTGGCATCTCATGATGCACTTGCTCGGTACGAGCTAGAGAAGGTTGTGGCATCTCATCAGGCACATGCTCGCTAGGAGGCGGGGAAGAATGTGGCATCTCAGGAATGTGCGGGTCACGAGACGGTGAAAATATCTGCCTGACCTCAACAACTCGTTCCAAATTTGGGAGAGGGGGAGGCAGCGAAGAAGCAGTCAATATAATGTCCCATTTGTGCTAGAGGATGAACTACCCCATAACATCTCCGAGTAACACCAACCCCTCGGGAGTTGCGTAGTCTATCCTCCACTGCATGAACTCAAGCTTCACTGTATGCACCTCGACCCTAGTGTAGTCCGGCGGTATCTTATTATTGTGGTGTAAGCCACCGAGAGGATGTGCCATACCCGTTGCCACCTCCATCACAGTGTTCTGCCGGCCGCTGAGAAACACCAAGGTGCAAATAGTTGGTTCCCGTATGCGATTGATGGGGGTTATGGCTGCAGTGGAACCTTGGCTGCTAGGAACTTTCGAAGAGCTGCCAACTAATGCCAGTTCTCCCAGCGGCGTCACTAATATCCGTGGCTCTGTAGACAGTCCTTGCTCCTCCAGCGCCTTCGCAACTAGAGCCTTCACTTGGAGCTCAAGACTAGTCTTCTGGTCTCTGCCATGTTTCTTGTACATGTGCATGTCCTCTTCGAATCCTTGCTTCTAGGTCATCCTTTTCCCTAGCCCCCTGGTGCGGCCTGTGTGCTCCTTGTTTCCCAAGCCAAGGCTAAGCTCGTCCCTCTCTCTGGAAGGATTGAATGAACCCTTCTCCTTGTCTTCAGCATATTTCAGTATCCTTGATACTGCCTCTTGGGTCTCCGGCTTATCAAACTTAAGATTACTGTCGGATGATTCTGTACTCCTCGCATATATCCAATTCCTTGAGCGTATCTTCAAATTCGTCACATCGATATTCCCAGCAGCTGTGGCCTCTTCGTCCATCTTTCTAAACTGCTCTTCCTTGGCATAGTAGCCACCGGGGCCTAGATGATGGTGGTGTTTGTTCCTCTTTGCTAGCTCAGTGTTACGGGCACTGAGCTCCAATGCCTCCTGTGAAGTCTTCTGAGCCACGAGCTCCTCCCATTGACTATGAGTTATTTTGCCGAACTCGTTGAAGGGAGTTAACCCCTTTTGGATATACTTCATGTTGAGCTCCGACCTCCAACGTCGGAATGACTCTCCCATCATCCTGAAAGCATTTTTTACCAGTTCGTGCTTACCCTCTGGAAATCTAGAATTGAGCTTCAGCTGCCTATCCCATAGTTCATTATTTTTGTTCTCTGGTACCTCTTTCCAGTTAGGGATTGCTGGGTTCAATTTATCTCTTACTAGGGCCCCGATTGCATTACGGAATCGTCCTCTTAATTCCTTTGGCACAAGGATCTCCCCTGTTGGCTCGACCTCCGTTATCACATAGCATGCCTTATCTGGATATAGATTTCCTTTTCTATCCCCTCGTTTCCTCTTAGGCTTGGTAGTCGTGGTTGTGTCTTGATGTTGTGGAGCAGAGGCATCGTGATCCATCTCTATGGCTGTTGCCTCTGCTCTCCTTTCCTCTACTCTATCTTGTCCAGCGAGATGTCGCGGACGTCGACGTCGTCTTTTCTGAGTTTTAGGAGGGACTTGTATATACGACAGGTCAAAGTGTTAGCAGAGGTAACACAGCCAAAGCTTTAGCAAAATTTACAAGCTAAGGCTTTTTTCCCTACCTCCTCGTTCAGGTCAAAATTCTTGTCCAAATCTTCCTCCATTGGCCTCCTTCTAGCTTCACATGGGAAAGGATCCTCGGGACTTTCATATCCCTCTTCTGAGTCATCATCATCATCATCCTCTTCTTCTTCACCTTTAGCAGCCTCTCCTTCGGGGCCTTCCTCCTCGTCACACTGCTCCTGAGTAAGCATCACTTCTAGATCCTTTTCTACCTCGTTATCGAACTGTTCCTGAGTAAGCTAGTCCTCTAGTGCTTGCTCCTCAAGGGTTGGCTACTCATCATGCTCGGGGCATCGGGCTGCACTGTCTGGTGTCCGCGACATTATTTCGCGCTTTGTTCTAATAGACGTAAGAAAGTGTGTTTTAGGTACGCGAGAAGGTATAAGAAATAAAAAGGTCTATAAAACAAAGTAGTCCTATAAAACAACAATATATCAAAAAACTAGAAGTAGTAGTAGTAGAGGCCTCAGAAACATGTCAATCATCATCTGATCTTGAACTTGGAGCATCAAGGCATCATAACAGAGAAGAGAGGAGAAGGTAATGTAGGGGCGACTGCTAATGATGCCAAGTTCCTCACAAGTTCTTGATCATCAGCTCATATTCCATATAATGTATGGACTTGGACAATTTCATCATCGGCAAAACAAAGGAGAGGAGTAGGAGTAGTAAGAGAGGTGATGAGAAGAGAGAAGAGAGGTGTGCACATTATTTAAATCAGAATAGGAGCAACTGCTGCTGCCAAACAAGAGAGAAGAGAGGAGAATAGAGAAGAGAGGTGAGTAGAAGGGAGAAGAGAGAAGAGAGGTCTGCATATCATTTAACTCAGTAAAGGAGCAGCTGCTACTGCCAAACAAGATAGAAGAGAGGAGAAGAGAGGTGAGAGAAGAGAGAATAGAGGTCTGCACATTATTTAAATCAGAATAGGAGCAACTGCTGTTGCCAAACAAGAGAGAAGAGAGGAGAAAATAGAAGAGAGGAGAAGAGAGGTGAGTAGAAGAGAGAAGAGAGGAGAAAATAGAAGAGAGGAGAAGAGAGGTGAGTAGAAGAGAGAAGAGAGGTCTGCATATAATTTAACTCAACAAAGGAGCAGCAGCTGCTGCCAAACAAGAATTGCTGGATAGCAACAAAAAAAAAAGTAGCAGCGCAGCTATTGCCATATAGGAGAGTAGTAGAAGCAGCAACTGTTGCAAATGACAGGAAATGTGTTCAAGCACTTAAGCAGTAGAAAAACAGCAAGACATGATAACTTAACTGAAAAAAATCCATTCCATTCCATGGCATCAGTCAAAAAAAGTAGCAGCGCAGCTATTGCCAAAAAAAAAGTAGCTTAGACAGCCAGTGCACTTGACCTATTTGGTTCATGGCCATGGCCTGCCTCAGGTTGCACAGAGCACCAGCTAGCAAGATTACTTGTAACTAATAAACATGTCCTTATGGCATGTTTGCATCATTTTTGAATTCTTAGAATCTGAACTGTGAGAAGGATTATATTGTAATAATCTGAACTATGAGAAGGAAAATTCTCTCTGCAGCTTGTGCATGCATGAAAAGAAAGGAGAGAGGAGAAGCGGCAGCGAGGCATCAGTGTGTGAATGAATTGGCATTGCTTTGCTGTTTGCAAATGCCTATTTGCATTGCTTTGCTGGAGACTGACATTGTTGATGCACATGCATTTGAACTGAACTGGAGTGAAGTGGTGGTTTCCAAAATGCAAAGTTAAACGAGAAAGAAATGCAGGGTTCGGCCGGGCTAGGCCGGGCAGCAGGGTGCAGCAGATGCAGGTGGGAATGAAGCGACAGGTCAGGATGGATGGATGGATGGATGGACGGGACACGAGGGAAGGGAATGATCCAAGAAAAAAGAATGAAAAGCAGCTCAACTCTTCTTCTCAGCTCCATGCCCATGGATGGATGGATCATGGATCGTCGTACACACACACACGCACAGAGTCAGAGAGAGAGAGAGAGATGAGAGACGACATGGACAGCGACAGCGACAGCAGCAGGGTTGGAGGAGGAAAGAGGAGCCGTGTGTGTCTGCTCGTGCCTAGTCCCAAAAAGCAAGAGACAAAAACAAAGAAGGTGACATTAGGTGAAGACATCTCAAGGAAGTAAAAATTTGACAGCACTGATCTCAGCAAGCAGCAGGCATAAATAGATGGGAAAATATAAAAGATCGACATAAACGAAGGGAAGCCTAAATGATCCACAAGGCAGCAACAGGCGACATGCATATGAAGGAATCCAACATGGAGTGGAGACATGAATACTGTTAATAACGCAATCATGCAACAAAAATGAAAAAATACCAACAATATTCAGAAAAAATATAAGCAGTATGAGTACAAATTAAGCATCACACAAGTCATGGATGGTTAAATAAGATGTGAATTGTCGATGCATCAAAATAGTCTGTTGCATATTGAAAATGGTTTATCAACCCGTCTCATATATATTGTTTTGTTATTTGAAAACTTCGTAGAGATAACCGTTGCAGATGTCAAACCAGATTTATTCAGTAATATTAAAGGATCAGAAAACCTATCACTAAGTCAGCTTCTCAAAATAACTATTACATTCAAAACCCTTTGCCTTTCATAGCTAGATGTTGCTAAATTAAAAAAAGGTATGATATCCCAATGCTATAACCACTGAAATGAAACTAAAGCTAAAATCTCCGGGGCAGCAATCTAACTAGGGTTCCACCAAAAGTTTAAATTGCATAACTAGAAATTAGGGTTCTATCTAGGATCTAACACAGAAAGCAAAACTAAAGCTAGGTTACCATGGAAATGGAACAGCCCACACAAACACCACCGATTCTCGCGGGGAGACTCAAAAAAAAGGAAAAACGAAAACGCGCACCTTGCACCGCGTTCGGATCAAGATGGTGCGGGCATGAATCTAGTGCAGGATTCGGACGCGAATGTAGATGCGTGGAGCCTAGTTGCGGCCACTTACCCGGACTCACGACAGTTGCTGGCCACTTACGATTGGAGGATTGCTTCGGTGCTTTCGCTTCAACTGCAGCAGTTGCTGGCTTCCTCTTCGAAGCGTCGAACAGCCGGAATGGCGACGAGCCGAGGAGCCTGCGTCGTCGGCGTGCGGGGGCGGGACGACGGGGGCCGAGCGCGGGGCACCGGGAGCCTGCGTCGTCGGCGCGTGGGGGCGAGCGCCGGGGGCCGGGTGCGGGACGCCGAGCGCCGGGTGCTGATGTGGGCGAGCACGGGCGCGGGGCCGGCGGCGGGGCCGGCGGTGAAAACCCTAGGGCGGGGAGGAGCAGGCGCGTGGGGCAGCCTGAAGGCGTCGGAGGAAGAAGACAGTGCCCAACTCGTTTTCTCCCGTGCGCCCTCCTATTTATACTCGGGATTATTTCTAGGGGCGGTTTCTGATCTAGCCGCCCCTACAAATGCATTTGTAGGGGCGGTTCCAGATCCAGCCACCCCTACAAATGCATTTGTAGGGGCGGTTCTTGATCCAACCACCCTTACAAATATTTTCTAATTTTTTAAATGATAAATTCTATATTTTTTATATCATAAAAACACAAAGTATTATAAAAAAATTGTGTATATGCACAAATATAATATTTTGTATTATTCTATATATGAATAAATATATATATAAATAATTGTAGTCAAAACAATATAGAAAAAAATACAAAAATTAAAAATTTGAATTTTAAAACTTTGACTACAATTTTATGACATTAAATGAAATAAAATGAAAATGTTGTAAACATAAAAGTTGTATAACTCATCAACATGTCCAACTTTTATTTTGGTCATCTTGTCATGTGACTTTGTTTGAACAATTCAAATTTTGAAATTCAAACAATTTCAACTTGAAACAATATTTTGAAAGAGTAAATGATTTCAAATGAAAAACTCATGAATACCAAAGTTGTAGAACTCATCAA
Source organism: Miscanthus floridulus (assembly GCF_019320115.1). Classification (NCBI taxonomy): domain Eukaryota; kingdom Viridiplantae; phylum Streptophyta; class Magnoliopsida; order Poales; family Poaceae; genus Miscanthus; species Miscanthus floridulus. Next base: position 99,115,693 of record NC_089589.1, read on the forward strand.
TATGTACAACTTTTATTTTGATCATATTTTCATTTGACCAAATTTGAATAGTTGAAATTTTGAATTTCACTAAATGGCAACTTCAAACAAGATTTTGAAACCTTAAATGATTTCAACAATAAAAGTCGTGAACATAAAAGTTGTTGAACTCCTCACTATCTACAACTTTTATTTAGGTCACTTCTTCATGTGACAAAGTATTAGTAAACATTGTTCATAAATTCACGTATGACTCATAGTTTCATGAACTACACGAGAAACATGTTGATTTGTGAACAATGTTTACTATCACTTTGTCAGATGAATAAATGATCAAAATAAAAGTTGTAGATCTTGATGAGTTATACTACTTTGGTATTCATTACTTTTTCAGCTGAAATCATTTAATGGTTGAAAATCTCGTTCGAACTTGTCATTTTTTAAATTTGAAAATTTGAAGTGCTCAAACTTTGTCAAATGAAAAGAATGACCAAATCAACACACTAACTTGATAGGGCAAGATTTTAGAAAATTTTAGGAAAACAAATCATCACATTTGGAGTTAGTATGAGGGAGAAAGACTAGTTACAAATTTTACCCAGAGATTAAAAAGAAAAATCACTAAATGATTTCAGAAAATGACAGCTTCAAACCTGATTTTCAAACACTAAATGATTTCCGCTGTAAAGGTGATGCATATAAAAGTTGTATAACTCATCAAGATCTTCTACTTTTATTTTGGTCATTTCTTCATTTCATAAAGTGTTAAGTGATTTCATAAAGTTTTAGTAGTAATAGAGTGGATGTTCAAATAGAGTCATCTGGATGTTGCAAAGGGTAGTCTCACACACATGCATAAAATGTAGTCTCACACACATACAAAAATATGTAGTCTTACACACATACATAAATATATAGTCTCACACGCATGCATAAATGAAGTCTTATAAACACACACTTACACAAACACTCCACGTTCAACAACTAGTTAGCCCGCTGTAACGACTTTCCCCTTGACACCTTTTTGTTCCCATGGCATTATGTCTTTGGGGAGGTTCTTTTCCACAACACTGATCTTCTTAGGAAAGTCTATGAATAGTGGCATCTCATCGTACTTATTGTAAGCTTCAACATCATCCATGCCATCAACTCCAATAATGTGTTGTTTCCCAGAGGCAACCATGTGCTTTGTCTTCTTCTTCGGGGGGAGGTTACTTTGTGGGTCAGACATATAGAAAACTTGTGCGACACATGAAGCGAGCACCCAAGGGTCATCTTGGTAGCCTAGATTCTCGAGGTCTAGGACTCTCAATCTGAGCTCATTTAGTTGGTGTTGTTTGATCCAGCGACATCGAAACAGGGCCACTGTTATATCCCTTCCATAGTTAAGTTCCCATATCTCTTCAATGATACCAAAGTATTGGATCTTTTGCCCCAATCCATCGAGAGCCTCTATTCGAACGCCGCTATTTTGGTTCACATATTTACTATCCTTTGCGTGGGTATAGTACATATACCCATTGATGTCATAAGCATTCCAAGATGTCACTTGTCTCGATGGCCCCTCCGCCAACCTACTGATGGTAATAGAGTCTATGGTTTCTCCAGGCGGTATGTTTTGGTCCTTCAACCATGTAGTTAGTCGTTGCTTGTGTTGTTTCATGACCCAATCATCCGAATGGCCATTTCTCTCCGCCATAATGATAGCCAAGTGTTCATCAATGTACGGTTGCATTAGTTGTGTACTCTGCAAGACACTGTAATGCGCCTGACTCACCTCTTTGTAATCATGGTCGATGAACACTTTTCTACCACTGGTGCCCTTCCCAGTCAGCCTACCCTTGTGATGAGAATTGGGTTTACCAATCCCTTTCTGTACTTTTAGGTACTCTTGACAGCACTCGACGACTTCTTCAGTACTGTAACCCTCTATCTTGGAGCCCTCTGGATATGCTCGATTATGCACGTATCAACTTAGAACCAACATGAACCGCTCGTAGGACCACATTTCATGCAAGTAGCAAGGGCCTAGCGCCTGTATTTGATGAACCATGTGAATCATGAGATGTGGCATTATATCAAAAAAAGCAGGAGGTAAACACATCTCCAGTTGGTTTTGTGTCTCCACCACAAATTCATGTAGGTCACTCAGCTCTTTGCTTGCCAATCATCTTCTGTGAGATCTTCGAAAAGAAGTAGCACATGCGGGTGATGGCCATTTTCAAGAACTCTGGCTTTATAGCCCTGATTGTAATAGGTAGAAACACTGTCAGCATCACATGGCAATAGTGAGCCTTATAGTGTGTTATTGACAAGTCCTTCATCGACACTAGCTTCTTCACATTTGCTGAAAACCCAGTCGGGACTTTGATCCCCCTCAGGAAAGTGCATATAGCTCTCTTCTCGTCTGGTGTTAGGTTGAAGCACGCCATGGGCAGTGTGTATTTTCCATTAGCCTCAGGTACCGGGTGAAGCTGGTGGCATCATGTTTAGCTGCACCATGTCTTTCCGTGCTTTCAGACCATCCTTTGACTTGCATGTGTCCATCAAGGTAGCAATGAGACTCTCAAAGATATTCTTCTACATGTGCATAGCATCAATGGCATGGGGGACCTCCAAGTCTGGCCAATAAGGCAGATACTGAAAGAAGATCGATTATTTCTTGAAAGGTACGCCTTCGACATGAGGTGTGCTTCTATCTCTGTTCGTCCCATCCGGATTCTTCTTTCCATAGACGACGCGTATGTTTTTCACCATTCTGTACACGTGTTCTCTGTTATGACGTCTCTCCAGAGGGGGTTCAATCTCCGGGGCGTTGTCATAAAATCTAAAGAACAATTTGCTGCGGTACTTGTGACTTGTCTTAAGAAGCGTCGGTTCCTTAGGTAAACTATCTTCTTGGATGCGTCTAGGTACACCCATGTAGTACCATCCAAGCAAACCAAGCATCCCATCTTCCCTTTGATCTGTCCAGATAAAGCAAACAGCGTGGGGTAATTATTGGTAGTAACAAATATTATTGCTCTACATATGAAGTCCTCCTTTCGGAACGCATCATACATCTGCTCCCCATGCCTCCATAGCCTCTCCATTTCTTGCATCAATGGCTCGAGGAACACATCTATATTAATGCCTGGTTGTTTAGGGCCAGAAATAAGAATAGTGAGGAGAAGGTACTTTCTCTTCTGACACAACCATGTTGGGATGCTGTACATGGTCAAGATCACTGGCCATGTGCTGTGGTCACTCAACCTCCTCTACGCCGAGACCTATGACGCCATGGGCCTATCACGAGCGGCGATACAGCCATTCGACGCTCCGTTCCATGGAGTCTTACCCAGTCGCTAGGCCATTCCCCTCGGGTAGGTTGACCTACCCATGACATTCGAAGGACAAGCAAACTTCCACACAAAGATGCTCACCTTCGAGATAGTGGACTTCCCAGGCGCTTATCATGCCATCCTGGGCGGACCATGCTACACCAAGTTCATGGCCATCCCCATCTATACCTACCTCAAGCTCAAGATACCAGGTCCCTATGGGATCATCACTATGGGCGGCGACCTCTGCCAAGCGCATAGCGATGGCTACGTATCAGACCCCTGAGCCTTGACCCATCCAAATAGCAACGGCCAAGGCTGCACCCACAGGCCAAGCCAACTATGATGTCTCTACACAATAGGGAAGCACATAGGGGTTGTGCCAAGCGACCTCGAGCTTAGCATTGTGACGATCTGGGTCAAAGGTAACACACCCGACCAGTGCTGGAACGCTCACGTCATGGCGTGTCCTCGACCCACCAAGTCACACGCTCGGGCTCACCGCACTGCAAACGTTGATGTCAAGGCCTACATCAACCCCATGGGCATTCAGCAGTGGTGTCAACACCATCCTTAAACCATTCAACCAGTCATGCACATACCCACGTGTACTTTCATCCCTAACTTTTAAGGCTCTCGACAGAACTATCAGAGCATGCACTACTACATAAAGCTAATCACCGCCGGCTCCAGAACCCCCATTACCGATGGTTTTGGCCCCCATTGGTGTATGTCGGTGGTGATCAACGACCTTTATCTCCACTGGTTGCGCGTCGACGGTGATGTTATGTTACCACCGTTGTTCCGGCGTATCATACGACAGTGACTAAATGTTACCACCACCAGATCGTCGTATCATTTGGCAGTGATAATGCAACCTTTGATGCCGGTCTGGCGTACCATCCGGCGGTGATGATGCATCCATCGATGCTGGCCCGGCATATCGTCCAGTGGTGATGATGCAGCCATCGACGCCAGTTTGATGTACTGTCCGGTGGTGATTATGCGTCCATCGACGCTAGCCTGGCGTACCGTCCGGCAGTGATGATGCGTCAATCGATGCTGGTTCACCGTACCATCTGGCGTGATAATGTACCTATCATCACCGAGCCAGCGTACCAACTAGTGGTGATGATGGACCTATCGACATCGGACCGGCGTACCATATGATTGTGATGACGAGAACATCAACACTGGACATACATACCATCTGGATGTGATGATGAGAACATCAACACCGGTCCGCCGTACCCTCCGGCTATGATGACGAGAACATCAACGCTGGTTCGGAGTACCATCCGGTGGTGATGTAGGTGCTAGCGCACGCGGTCGGTGCTCCCTCTGGCGGTAATGAGGGGCAGCGTCACCGCCGCTATTATGTTTGTTCCGGTAGTAATGTTTTATCCATTACCGTCGGTGTTACCACTGGGCATCATTATTGTTCACAATACATTATAACACCAACAATAATACATAAATTTCATGGCTTATGAATCGCCAACAACATATATATTTTTTAGAACACCACCGAGACAAATATCCATACAAAACAACAACAACACATATAGTTTTCAACCACAACGACATAACATCCAAATCCAACCACAAGAAATATATAGTTTTCATAACACAAACAGATGTTTAAAATAAAACCAGCATTCTAAGGTCAGGAACTATAGCACCTTGATTAAATAAGGTGATGTCTCCATAATGAAACCGCCAAGATCTTCTTGCAGTCCAGATATCTCCAAAATGGTTAGCTCCACTAAAGATGACACTACTGTCTGCAACACAAGAAAAAAGGTGAAACACAGTTAAGACATCTTCAGAAATCAATAGCACTCTTTGCAAACTTGCAAAGTAGTTTTCAAACAAGAGCTAGCTTGAGTTAAACTCAGAGCTAAGAGTGATCTCCAGTTATAGTTATAATTATGGCTAGACAGCTATGTGTAATTTTGCTTATTTTCTTTGTTTCCTTCTTTGTTTCCTAAAGTATGTACTTGGCAAACATTGTTATTAAGTTTTAATAAAGTTCAGTAGGGGGCAACCCCTCCTATTTTCCTCAAAATTATGGCTAGACAACTAGGTTGTCAATTGAATGAAGGGCTTCAGGGGCCAACCTCTGAGCCAGAGAAGAGATCATGGATGAGGCTGCGTGCACATCATATTCATCCCACTCACAAAATCACTCCATAATGAAACCAGCAAGAGCTTGTAATCTAGATATCTCCAAATTGGTCAGCCAAAAATAGTGAGAGTGCATTCCTGTAAGATGATGCCAAAATGGACATAAATAATGGTTCCTGCATTCACAATGTTCCCATGGAAAATAGCTGGGCTGAACCACTCAACATGTAATGTGTACTACAAAATGAGGCATTTGCAACAAACTTACATGGCATGGCTGAAAGCATCTAGGCCCCTTGTTGGGTTTTGGTGATTAATGACAATACAAGATTACTATGACTAACGTGTGTTTTGCAGAGGCAATTAAGTTAGGTCATGGTAATGGAGATCATTTGGGCAATCGAGGTGGTCATGCCCCTATGATGGAAATCGTTTCGGTTTCAAAGGATGGACGACAAGGTTAAGGATGACTAGTTCTAAGTGTCGATTGGGGTTGGAGAGACACTTAGAGTAGTTTAGGACTTTGTTTTGCCTTTGGCCGTACTATTAAGGGGCGTATAGATGGGTAGCTTGACCTAGGTGAGTCTAGTGAGTTAGGTGTGGTGCACACTTGTTAAAACTAGCACTAGGTAGCTCCTACATATGCCTAAGATCCTTTGGAGCAAACTTCATTCACATATGATCAAGAGTTGGAGTGAATGGAGGGTCAAATACTGACCGGACGCTGGCCACAGGGTCCGGTTAGTTCATTTGATCAAGGAGATTGTGTCTGGCGTGACCGAAGGCTAGAGTGGTCAAGTGACCGGACGCTGAGGTCTAGCATTTGGTCGACTCCAGTAAGGTACCAGAAGAGAAAATCTGTGACCGGACGTGTCCGGTCAGTACTGACCGGACCCTGGGGGTTCAGCGTCCGGTCGAGTATAGTAAGGTTCCAGTGAGGGTTTAATGCGACTGGACACGTCCGGTCAGTGGTGATCGGACCCTGCCAGCGTCCGGTCAACACTTAAACACTAGTGTGCGGGTTGAACTGACCGGAGCGTCCGGTCAACATGACCATAGCGTCCGGTCACCCCATAGAAGCACATAACGGTTCATTTTTTAGGCTGCCTTATAAATAGAAGCTCCACTCGTGTGTGGAGTTACTTTTGCTCATTCCAACAGCTGAGAAACATGTTTGTGAGTGCCAAGAAGAGCAAGGTCCTAGTGAGGTGATTGAGATTTGAGAATCCAAGAGAGTAGCATCATTAGTGAATCAAGAGTAGCAAAGTGTGCATCCACCGTTCTCATTAGGCTTCGCATGGTCAAGTGAGAGTTCGTGCTTATTACTCTTGGTGATCGCCATCACCTAGATGGCTTGGTGGTGATTGGGAGCTTGGTGATCACCCGGCGGAGCTTGTGGGTGACCCAACTCAAGTTGTGAGCGGTTTTGGGTGATTCACCGCGATAGAGTGTCGAAGAATCAACCCGTAGAGAGCACTTGATCCTTGCGCGGATCAAGGGAGAGCTACACCCTTGCGTGGGTGCTCCAATGAGGACTAGTGGGGAGTGGTGACTCTCCGATACCTCGGCAAAACATCGCCGTGTTCCTCTCTCTCTCTATTTACTTTGAGTATTTATTTTGAGCATTTACTTTGAGCAATTCAATACTTGTTTTTACATTCATAGAATTGCCATGCTAGAGTAAGTTTGGAACATAGGTTGCAAGTCCTTTGTGCATTAGATTAATAGAAACACTTTTCTAGGCACAAGGGGTTAATTGGGCTAACCGTTGGATTTAAATATTGCAAGAAAATTTAGAATTAGCCCAATTCACCCCCCTCTTGGGCATCTTGATCCTTTCAATTGGTATCGGAGCCTCGTGCTCATGTTTTTAAGCTTAATCGCTTAGAGCAAGATGTCTCACGGGGATGGACCTCCTCCTATCTTTGAGGGAGATGACTTTTGATATTGGAAAATCCGCATGGAGGCGTACTTAGAAGCTCAAGACATTGGTATACTTAGAGCCGCCTCACAAGGCTTCCCAAAACCTCGGGATGCTACTAACTTACAAGGCGATGAGGTTAATTATGAAAAGTGGAATGCAAAGGCTCGAAACACCATCTTTAGAGGCCTTTGCAAAGATGTGTTCAACCGCGTAAGGAACCACAAAGACGCCCATGCACTATGGTCGGACGTTTCTTTGCTCCATGAGGGAACCAAGAGTGAGCGTGAGGAACGCTATCATCTTGTAATTAAAAAGCTAAATTCATTTGAGATGCTTCCCAAAGAAAGTGCTAATGAGATGTATTCATGTTTGAATGTTCTTGTAGAGGAAGTTAATGGGCTTGGACTTACTCAAATGTCACCATCCGACATTGTGAGAAAGATCTTGAGTGTCCTCCCCATTGGCAAATATGGGCATATTGTGACCGTGCTACATCAAGGTGATCTTTCCGCCACTACACCGACACAAATCTTGGGAAAGATCAATGCTCATGAGATGTACATGCACATCACGCCACAAGATGGCTCATCCTCTACCAAGAAGAAAGAGAAGGACTTAGCATTCAAAGCTAGCCAAGATAAGGGCAAAGCAAAACTTGAGTATGAGAGCTCAAGTGATGAAGAAGATGAAGATGAAAATCTTGCTCTCATGGTAAAGAAAGCCGCCAAGATGCTAAACAAGAGTGGCATCAAGTTCGACGGCAAGAAGAAGAAGTTCTTCACAAGCTCTAGAAGAAAGCCAATCTCCGAAATGGATTGCTTCAATTGTGGTGAACTTGGTCATCTAGCACATCAATGCCCCAAGCCCAAGAAAGACAAGTTCAAGAACAAGAACAAGAACAAGGGCAAGAAAGATGACTCAAGTAATGAAGATGAAAATGAGAAGAAGAAGAACAAGCCATACAAGAAGAGAGATGGCAAAAAGAGGGACTTCCATAAGAAGAAGAAGAGTGGAAAGGCCTACATCGTCGGTGATTGGCTCACGGACATTGATTCATCTAGTGGATCATCCGATGATGATAGTGACAATGAGAAGGTGGCCGCCATTGCTATTGATCTTCCATCTTCACCGCCACCATCGCCATCATCCTCTACGCACCTATGCCTTATGGCCAAGGGTGAACATAAGGTAACTAATAATGATGATAGTAGTGATGACGAGCAAGCTAGTGATGATGATAGCGATAGCGATGATGATGATTCACCTTCATATGATGATCTTGTTCAAAATACTAAGAAAATACACTAAGATCATTAGAAAGAGTAGAGCTAAAAATGAAAAGCTTGATGCTAAAAATGATTCACTCTTAGCAAAATGCGATACATTGGAAAAGGCTAATGTTGAGCTTAGAAAAACAAATGATGCTATATCATCCAAACTCAAGGAGCTCAAATCTTCTAAGAAAGAGCTTAAAGATAAACATGATAAACTTGAGTGGTGCACAATGAGCTCATCACTAGCCACAACAAGCTAAAAGATGAATATACAACTCTAAAGATCAATTATGATACTCTTGTTATTGCTCAAGAATTTTTACCAAATGAGCCACATGATGCTACTAACCATGTTGCTAAGATTGATATAGCTACATCATGTGATGATTTAATTGATGAGAGCATTGAGCAAGGATCTAGTGGCAAAGGCAAGCAAGTGGTTGAGTGCAATGACTATGATGAGTATGTCAAGCTCAAGAGTGTTAATGAGAAGCTCAAGAAAGATCTTGAAGAGATCAAAAGCCACAACGCCATTGTGCTAGAAACTCTTGATCATGATGAAGAGTTGATCCTTGAGAATGAGAAGCTCAAACAAGAAAACAAGAAGCTCAAGGAAGAGAAGAAAGATGATGCTCTAAAGGAAGAAAATAAGAAGCTCAAGTTGGAGAAAGAGCATCTCAAGATTGGGTTGAGCAAGTTTGCTAGAGGCAAGCACCTCCAAAGTGAGCTACTCATGAACACCATCATGAAGATGGATAGAAGTGGCATTGGATATGTGGCAAGTGTAGAGAAGAAGAAGGCTCAAGTTCAACAACAACAATCAAAGCCAAAGCCAAAGCCAAAGAGATGTTTTGAGTGTGGACAAGAAGGTCACTTTGCTCATGAGTGCCAAACTCCACCGCCACAACCCTTGCCCAAGCATGCTAGACCCTTTGCCTTCAATGCTCACTACATGCTTAGAAAGGATTCTAGTGGAAAGATGAAAGTCATGTTCTTAGGACCCCCTAACAAGAATAGGCCTAAGAAGATTTGGGTGGCTAAGTCACTTGTTGAGAAGGTGAAGGGCCCTCAACAAGTTTGGGTTCCTAAAGCTTGAATCTTTTGTGTGTAGGTGAACTACAAGACCGGTGGAAGTCATTGGGTTATTGATAGTGGTTGCACTCAACATATGACCGGTGATCCTCGTATGTTCACCTCACTAGATGAAGAGATAGATGGACAAGAGAAAATAACATTTGGAGATAACTCAAAGGGCAAGGTTAAAGGATTGGGCAAAGTGGCAATATCAAATGATCATTCCATCTCCAATGTGCTATATGTTGCTTCATTGAGTTTCAACTTGCTATCCGTTGGACAATTGTGTGATCTTGGCTTCCAATGATTGATCACCGAGAAGGAGGTTGTTGTATCCAAGGTAGATGATAACCAAGTGATATTCAATGGATTTAGATACAACAACTTATATCTAGTAGATTTCACCTCCGAAGATGCAAATTTGAAGACCTGCCTATTCACCAAAACAACACTTGGGTGGCTATGGCATAGAAGACTTGCTCATGTTGGGATGAGATCACTCAAGAAGCTTATGAAGAATGATTTGGTGAGAGGGTTGAAGGATGTGAAGTTTGAGAAGGACAAGCTTTGTAGTGCATGTCAAGCCGGCAAGCAAGTTGCAAATACTCATCCAGCCAAAGCTTTCATGTCAACCACAAGAGTGCTAGAACTCCTTCACATGGATTTATTTGGACCAACAACATACAAGAGTTTGGGAGGAAATCTTTATTATCTTGTGATTGTTGATGACTATTCAAGATATACATGGGTATTCTTTCTTCATGACAAATCTGAAGTTGCATCTTGTTTCAAGAAGTTTGCCAAGAGAGCACAAAATGAATTTGAAGTGAAGCTCAAGAAGATTAGAAGTGATAATGGCAAAGAGTTTGACAACACAAACATTGAAGCCTATTGTGATGAAGTTGGAATCAAACATGAAGTCTCCGCAACTTATACTCCTCAACAAAATGGTGTAGTTGAGAGGAAGAACCGGACATTGATCACTCTTGCAAGAACTATGCTTGATGAGTACAACACCCCCGAAGCTCTATGGGTAGAAGCAATCAACACCGCATGTTATGCATCCAACCGCCTATTCCTTCAAAAGTTCCTTGGCAAGACACCTTATGAGTTGCTCAATGGGAAGAAGCCAGACGTCTCCTTCTTTAGGGTGTTTGGTTGCAAATGCTATATCTACAAAAAGAGGCAACACCTAGGGAAGTTCCAAAGACGTTGTGATATTGGTTTTCTTGTTGGTTACTCATCAAAGTCCAAAGCATATAGAGTATTTAATCATGCCACCAGCTTGGTTGAAGAAACATATGATGTGGAATTTGATGAATCTAACGGCTCCCAAGGAGCACATGAGAATCTTGATGATGTAGGTGATGAACCATTGAGGGAGGCTATGAAGAATATTCCGGTGGGAGACATCAAGCCAAAAGATGATGAAGATGATGTACAAGTCATTGATCAACCTTCTTCATCAAGTGTGCCACAAGATGGTGAAAAAGATGGGAGAGTAGAAAATGAAGATACTCATATCTCCCATGAGCAAATGGTGGTACAAGCACAAGATGTTGATGCTCCACAACCTCCTCCTCAAGTGGTCAATAGAAGAAATACACCTCTCCTACAAGATCATCCACAAGATCTCATCATAGGGAGTCCATCAAAGGGTGTAATGACCCGATCTCAAAAACTTGGTTCATTTATTGCTCATCACTCTTTTGTCTCTTGCTATGAGCCTACCAAGGTAGAAGAAGCTCTTAAAGATCCGGATTGGATCAATGCCATGCATGAAGAGTTGAACAACTTCACTCGCAATGAAGTTTGGACTCTTGAAGAGCGACCAAAAGGTGCAAGAGTCATTGGAACAAAGTGGGTGTTCCACAACAAGCAAGATGATCAAGGTGTTGTTGTGAGGAACAAGGCAAGACTAGTTGCAAAGGGGTTCTCCCAAGTTGAAGGTTTGGATTTTGGAGAGACCTTTGCACCGGTTGCAAGATTAGAAGCCATCTGTATCCTACTTGCATATGCGTCACATCATGAAATGAAACTATATCAAATGGATGTGAAAAGTGCATTTTTAAATGGCTTTATTAATGAACTAGTCTATGTTGATCAACCTCCCGGGTTTGAAGACCCTAGATATCCTAATCATGTTTATAGGTTGTCCAAGGCACTATATGGGCTTAAGCAAGCCCCAAGAGCTTGGTATGAGCGCCTTCCGGACTTCCTCATTGAGATGGGCTTCACCATTGGGAAGGTCGACACCACACTATTCACCAAGAAGCTTGATGGGCATATCTTCATTTGTCAAGTATATGTTGATGATATCATCTTTGGATCATCAAATGAAGACTCATGCAAAGAATTTGGTGAGTTGATGTCAAAGGAGTTCGAGATGTCAATGATTGGTGAGCTTACATTCTTTCTTGGTTTTCAAGTCAAGCAAATGAAAGAAGGCATCTTCATCTCTCAAGAGAAATACACAAAAGATCTTCTCAAGAGATTCAAGATGGATGAATGTAAGCCAATCAAGACACCAATGCCTACCAATGGACATCTCGACCTAGATGAGGGAGGTAACCTGGTTGATCAAACTCTCTACCATTCCATGATTGGTAGCTTGTTATATTTAACCGCATCTAGGCCCGACATCATGTTTAGTGTGTGTATGTGTGCTAGATTTTAAGCTAATCCTAAGGAAACACATTTAATTGCCATAAAAAGAATCCTTAGGTATCTTAAGCACACACCAAGCATTGGTCTTTGGTATCCCAAAGGAGCTATATTTGAATTAGTTGGTTATTCCGATTCGGATTATGCCGGTTGCAAAGTTGATAGAAAAAGCACATCCGGAGGGTGCCATTTGCTTGGTAGATCACTTGTGTCTTGGTCCTCCAAGAAACAAAATAGTGTGGCTTTGTCCACTGCCAAAGCGGAATACATTGCCGCGGGTGCTTGTTGTGCACAAATATTATACATGAAACAAACTTTGCTAGACTATGGTGTAGTTCTAGAAAAGGTACCTCTTTTGTGTGACAATGAAAGTGCGGTAAAACTTGCAAATAATCCGGTTCAACACTCTCGCACCAAGCACATAGATATCCGCCATTACTTTTTAAGAGATCATGTTGCTAAAAATGATATATCACTAGAAGGTGTAAGAACCGAAGATCAATTAGCGGATATCTTCACTAAACCGCTAGATGAGGCTACATTTTGTAGATTGCGGAATGAGCTCAATGTGCTTGATTTTAGCAACTTCACTCAAAATTGAGCTTGTGTTGTCCTTTGCATTCATTGTAATATACAACATGTTTAATTTTTGGTAATGCATATAGGGCTTGTCTAACATGGTTAAGATAACCGCCAAAAAGCGTGTGAAGAAGCTTAACCTTGGATCAAACTTGACAAGTAACTAGATTTACTTACAAGTATTGCATATGCATGAATGTTGTTTTGTAGTTTTGTTCCATTTGCCCTCTTATTGCCTATTTTCTTAAAAAGAATTATAGCCTAAGGCAAAATATTTTGAAAAATATGAGGGTTTGAGAGAGGTCACTCATATCAGTCCCAATTGGTGTTTATTTGATCTTATTCTTGTTGGGACTTGATTGGGAACAGGCAGCGCGAAGGAACTTTGAAGATTTGCTGGAAAAGAGTGACTGGATGCTGCACCGGACTCTGCAGTCCAGCGTCCGGTCAGTTCACAGGAGGTGAACTCGCTGCGAAGGAGTGATCGGACTCTATCTTTCAGCGTCCGGTCAGAAGACGTCTCAGCGTTCGGTCATGTGAAGAAGACGAAGGCTAAGTTGACCGGACTCTGGCTGCGTCCGGTCTGTGTCCACCAGACGCGTCTGGTCGCGATTCCAGAGGATTTGGATCTCTCTGGAATCGACCAGATGCTGGGTGGTAGCGTCCGGTCGCTACCACCGGAGCATCCAGTCAGTAGAAAACGTGTGTTTTCTGGAGTTCTCATCCGTTTCCTTTTCTACTCACATGGGGGACCCTATTTAACCGAGCCGTACCGTTTTTATCCCGCATCCGCTCCTTGCCCTAACCGCAAGCCGCCGACATCGCCGTGCCTCCCTCATCCCAAGCCGCCGAAGTGCTCCCCGCGCTTGCCTCTGCCCACGCCGCCATGCCTCCACCGCTGCCGCGCCCGCACAGCACTTCCCCATGCCAGCGTCGCCCCGTTCCCGAGCGCCACCGAGCCACCGCGACAAGCTCCACCCGCGTGCCTATGTTCCAGCGCCATCAGGTCTCTGCGGTGTGCTTCTCCTTGCCGTGGCCTACGCCACCATGTGCCACAGCCGATCCTCTGCCGTCCAGCGCCGGTAAGGCCATGCCCTAGCATCCACTTCGCTTTGATCTAGATTGGTTTCAAAGCTTTGACCTCAATTGCAACCAGGGCCATCAATTCATCGTGAACCCTAACCCTAGCGGTCCTGGTGTTCCCCCGCGTGTCACTTCTCTTTTCATCAGATCGCTGGTTTGTCAGGTAGCAAGCCAGTCGCTTCTATTTCGCATCTAAATTGCTTGCTCTCATAGGGTTTTGCATCTATTAGATATATTGTATTTACTTGTATATCCATCTATTCCATCGTGCAGCGAGTCTCGGAGCCAAGCTCGCAAGTACGGATCGAGGCCAAGCCTTGAAAGAGTCAGTGGATAGTTGATCTTGTCAGCGGCAGTGATTCTAGTCAGATCAGATGGCTCACACCAAGAACATTGGTGGTGGTCCAGGAGATGATGATCGGAGGCCCCCGCCTCGCCAGCTTGTAGGACCTAAAGGCAAGGTGACGAAGAAGACTGCATCAAAGAAGCGCAAGTACCCTAATGCAGAGACAGCGAGAGCAGCAGCAGTTGCAAAGGCCGTAGAGCGTGCTGAGAGAGGAGGTGCCCATAGTGGAGTTGTCATTGCAGATCATCTGGCACCAGACGCGCAGGGCAGACTTGAGCGCATTGAGCGTCTTCATGGTAGTCTAGCTAGGACTGTCATGATGGCAGGACGACGTCTTACCATTGTGGATCCTTAGCCTCAGGGGGAGTCACAGTAGGAGTCATAGCAGTAGCCCCCACCAGCAGAGCCTCAGCCAGCTTAGGAGACACAGGAGGGACAGCCGTCACAGCAGACTCAGGAGGGCCAGCAGGCCGAGGAGGCTGAGGAGACCGAGTAGGCACCCCAGCCGTAGCTATGCCGCTTTGGTCGTACCTGTGTTCCTATCCAACTGAGGCTAGCTACTCAGCGTAGGGGTTCACGCCCACCGCCTAGACCACAGGGTCCGCCTCTAGTGACCCACCTTGACTTGAGGGCCACCACGGCCAAGCAGGATCAGCAGCTTCGCTTTGTGGAATTTGATGTGTGGTTTCCACCTAGGAGGGATGAGAGAGCAGCTGAGGGATTCTACACACCACTCTAGGAGGATTTCTATAATGCCTATCTGAACAGTGGAGCAGTCTTCAGATCTCATAGAGTCTACAGCATAGAGGCTATAGTCGCAGCAGCTGGAGAGCATATTCGCCCCTACCTTGCATATCTGCCGGGGCTGACAGATCTGATTGGCCGGACAGGATTGTATGTACCATCTTGGGTTCGGTAGTTCTATGCTTCGCTCTACATTGACCCACAACATAACTTTATACACTTTGCATTCAGAGGCAGAGACTACAGGATAATGAGTCAGAGGGCCAGGGAGATACTGAGGCTACAGGAGCAGCCCATCAGGTTACATGAGGTATGTTATGGATAGACAGAGCCTCCCAGGCGTCCTCATGGTGGTTTGGTGCCCCCTACTGATCTTGTGCGACACTGCTTCAAGGAGCCCTTTGGTGAGGGGTCGAGGAGGAACCCTAGTGACCTTACTCCTACAGCTCGAGTGCTAGAGGCTATCATTAGGAGGACACTACTTCCCAGGTTGGGATACAGAGAGGGCTTGACTCGCCTCCAGCTTTGGCTCCTCAATGCCCTGATGCAGTAGACTATGTTTGATATTTGGGACCTCCTTCTATCAGAGATGGAGGATACTATAGTTGAGGGCTTCAAGGGTCACAGGCAGCTTCCTTATGCACATTGGAGCACATTCCTTATTCTCAAGGATGTGCAAGTTAGGACACCTGAGATGGTTGAAGAGTACAGAGGTGCCACCATAGAGTTTCCAGCTTATAACATGGCACAGAGGATTAGGCATAGCACACCATAGGCACCCGCTCAGCCTCGCCGTTGTCCAGATGTACCAGAGTCCGCAGCTCAGCAGGACGAGATTATTAGAGGTATAGCCGCTACTGAGGAGGAGCAGCTTAAGGCTTAGGAGGAGAGGACCGAGTCTAGTGATAGTTTGGATGACGACTACCTGCCTATTCCTTAGATGCCTCCACGCAAACACGACACAGAGGCCGGCAGTTCCAGCTCAGCTCCACCTACACCGCAGACAGACCCCGCTTTGATTGCTATTCTTGAGCGGATGCAGCAGGATCAGGCACGATAGGCTCAAGAGACCTTTGCCAACTTTGCATAGTTTCAGGCTCGTTAGGATGAGTTCCAGCGACAACAGTAGGTCCTCCAGCAGCAGCAGCAGCAGATGCATCAGCAGCAGTTACTCATGCAGCAGCAGCTTATGGGATTTATGCAGCATGTAGTAACAGCACTTGGGGCTCCACAATCACAGCCTTCTCCCTAGCTTGCTCAGCCTGCCACCACTACGACGACTCTAGCAATACAGCCCAGTGGGCTTTAGAGTCAGGGACAACCTCCAGCTCCATTTGCTTCTCCCACAGTACAGGTGTCCTAGTGGTTATCTTCGCTAGTGGTAGCCCCGTGTTTCACACCATATCAGACGGGCTTCACACTAGATCAGTCACCCTCGCTATTTGTGCCTGACACATCAGTCTCCAGGAGTCTTGGAGCATCTTTCAGCGAGTTGACAGGGATGCCCACACCGCCACATATGCATGCCGCCGGTCCTTCTACAGCAGCTCCCGTCATCGTGACTACTCAGAGGCTCCCTTCTTCTGTCGCATCTTCAAATCCTACAACAGATATACTAGCAGCATCACAGGTAGCACCTGCCCCAACTTAGACCTAGACCACTTCAGTGATGCTTCCAGCCACAGAGGGTCAGTCTGTACAGAGCTTAGGGTCAGATGATGATGGCACCCAGTTCCAGCTTGCCCCTCGTACCTCAGCGCCCGGCTCGTCCGCTGCAGCCCCGCCGACCGACCCTTAGGTTTTGGTGTTTGACGCCAAAGGGGGAGAGGGTTCGAGTATGTAGACTCATGGGGAGCAACTTTTAATGGGAGCTTAGTTAGCTATTAGTCTATTATATACATTTGGAGTCTTATTTGTGTGATACACTATTACTATTATGCATTCGTGTGTTTACCTTCATGCATACTATTATATCAATGTGATAGTGATATCTACATGATTGTGATATATGACATGTGTGCTCTCTACTTTGAATTCCTTTATATGTCATATCATGCTCATTTGCTTTTGCTTCCGTGCTTAAATCCGATGCAAATGAGTTTTTTTATTTGTACTCATGCTTATTTCATATCCTTTGAGTACATTGTGTTGGCTTGGGTCAGATAAGCTTGCCCAACTCTTTTGTTCTTATTGACAAAAGTTTATATGAACCAAGCCTGTCAAAAACCTCACTCTTTCACATACTCGAGGTGGTATTGTCATCAATCACCAAAAAGGGGGAGATTGAAAGCATCTAGGCCCCTTGTTGGGTTTCGGTGATTAATGACAATACAAGATTACTATGACTAATGTGTGTTTTGCAGAGGCAATTAAGTTAGGTCATGGTAATGGAGATCATTTGGGCAATCGAGGTGGTCATGCCCCTACGATGGAAATCATTTCGGTTTCAAAGGATGGACGACAAGGTTAAGGATGACTAGTTCTAAGTGTCGATTGGGGTTGGAGAGACACTTAGAGTAGTTTAGGACTTTGTTTTGCCTTTGTCTGTACTATTAAGGGGGGTATGGATGGGTAGCTTGACCTAGGTGAGTCTAGTGAGTTAGGTGTGGTGCACACTTGTTAAAACTAGCACTAGGTAGCTCCTACATATGCCTAAGATCCTTTGGAGCAAACTTCATTCACATATGATCGAGAGTTGGAAGTGAATGGAGGGTCAAATGGTGACCGGATGCTAGCTCTGGTGCGACCGGACGCTGGCCATAGGGTCCGGTCAGTTCATTTGATCAAGGAGATTGTGTCTGGCATGACCGGACGCTGGAGTGGTCAAGTGACCGGACGCTGCGGTCCAGCGTCCGGTTGACTCCAGTAAGGTACCAGAAGAGAAAATCTGCGACCGGACGCGTCCGGTCAGTACTGACCGGACCCTGGGGGTTCAGCGTCCGGTCGAGTACAGTAAGGTTCCAGTGAGGGTTTAATGTGACCGGACACGTCCGGTCAGTGGTGATCGGACCCTGCCAGCGTCCAGTCAACACTTAAACATTGGTGTGCGGGTTGAACTGACCGGAGCGTCCGTCAACATGACCGGAGCATCTGGTCACCCCGTAGAAGCACATAACGGTTCGTTTTTTAGGCTGCCTTATAAATAGAAGCTCCACTCGTGTGTGGAGTTACTTTTGCTCATTCCAACAGCTGAGAAACATGTTTGTGAGTGCCAAGAAGAGCAAGGTCCTAGTGAGGTGATTGAGATTTGAGAATCCAAGAGAGTAGCCTCATTAGTGAATCAAGAGTAGCAAAGTGTGCATCCACCGTTCTCATTAGGCTTCGCGTGGTCAAGTGAGAGTTCGTGCTTCTTACTCTTGGTGATCGCCATCACCTAGATGGCTTGGTGGTGATTGGGAGCTTGGTGATCACTCGACGGAGCTTGTGGGTGACCCAACTCAAGTTGTGAGCAGTTTTGGGTGATGCACCACGATGGAGTGTCGAAGAATCAACCCATAGAGAGCACTTGATCCTTGCGTAGATCAAGGGGGAGCTACACCCTTGCGTGGGTGCTCCAACGAGGACTAGTGGGGAGTGGCGACTCTCCGATACCTCGGCAAAACATCGCTGCATTCCTCTCTCTCTATTTACTTTGAGTATTTACTTTTAGCATTTACTTTGAGCAATTCAATACTTGTTTTTACATTCATAGAATTGCCATGCTAGAGTAAGTTTGGAACATAGGTTGCAAGTCCTTTGTGCGTTAGATTAATAGAAACACTTTTCTAGGCACAAGGGGTTAATTGGGCTAACCGTAGGATTTAATTATTGCAAGAAAATTTAGAATTAGCCCAATTCATCCCCCTCTTGGGCATCTTGATCCTTTCAATGGCTACAAGTATGGAGGATATCTAACTTGTTAAACAACAAGCCCTTTGTCAATTCATCAAAAATAGCGATCACTGGCTGGGTTTAAGAACCCATCTCAACCTGCATTTGAGTACGTTAAACCTACAAAACAATTAAATGTTTAGTTAGACACATTCACCTCGGTGTTCACATAAATGCATTTATATATATTAGTGAAGCTGAAATGGTCAATCCACCACCTGATATGCCTGCCATGGGCGAACTTTTTGTAAAATTGATACAACTTCTACTCAATCCATGACACGAATTGCCTTCATGGGTTGTCCGACATTGTGTTCACTAACCATGTTCACCTACACAATACTCAAGCTATAAGATTGTTCCCATAAACAACTGCTATGGATATGCACACGGATTACCATCATTGTCGTTTGATTCCAGGTTGAGTGTGATGATTCTAGCAAAACCATCAGCCACTACTACTTCATTTGCAGTGTACATCATCCCCTAATTTGGTAGAATAAGTCCTAACAAAAAATGATTTGCACGGGGTCAACATATTCCGTGTATGAACTCTCTCTATCGACGAACAAGCTAAGTACCACAACAGACCATATATACAGTTTTAGAATACACCACCTACATGTACTGAAGTTTTTAACCCAAAATTAACACAATTCCTATAGTTCAGGCGCCTGAGTAGTTTTGTCTGTCTTTCGAGAGAAAAAAATTGTAATTTGTTTATTGTGATTTGTGCTAATAGATTTGGACCATTGGATGGAGATCTGATGGTTGTTAGCTATCGCCTGAACAAATGCTAGATTTCAGGCACCTAAAATATAGCATGTCCTAACAACAATTCGAGAACATCCACAACATTCGAAAGAGAAATTAAAATAAAATCCACAATTTTGAAGCTAATTAATTTTGATTACCTTAGAGGTACTGTGTGGGACGATGGGCGGGTAGCTAGACGTGACAGCCATGAGGTCGCGCCAGTGGATGGGGGGACACCAGTGAGAGGCGAGGTCGACGCCCCATGGCCTCAGGTTCTAGATGCTCCTGTCCACCGCTCGCCATCAAGCTACCCCTCCAACCCACCCGGTCTCTGCCATCGCTTTCACTCGCAACATCATTCACTGGAGGCCCTTCCGACGGTGGATGGAAGGACCCCTAGAGAGAGAAGAGGTCGATGCCCTATGCCCTCAGGTTCCAGATGCTCCTATCCAACACTCACCATTGAGCTGCCCCTCCACCCCGCCTGCTCTCCGCCATCCCTTGTGCTCGCAGCACCGTTCAACGGAGGCCCTTGCATTGGTAGATGGGAGGACCCCTAGCGAGAGCTGAGGTCGATGCTCCATGGTCTCAGGGGCAGCTCGAGGATGAGTGGGGATGGGAGCATCTCGAACCTAAGGGGAGGGCGAGGAATGGAAATTTTGGGGGAGGCATTTCCCATCCTGCCCGAGCGCTATTTTATAGCTACTGAATATCACCGCCGGTGCGTCAGAGTAGCCAGTGTAGATACTTTATCATCACCGCCATTTTGTGGCTGCTCAGCGGTGTTGTTTCATTTCCATGGCCGCCAAATGCGGACATATAATTGCATTAAGAACCGTATGATACTACGAAGATGGTAGACATGGAGAGCGTACACTGTAGGATAGACGCGGTGCTAGGTCTGTTTTGACGTTGGGGCATGAGCAAAGACAAAAATGTCCTTCCAGTTCGCAATGGTATAATACAACGGTAAAATCAGTCATTGGCTGTTATTCTATAACAATCATGGCTTTCTTCCCCTTTGTGCTAGGGTTTGTTGCCCCAGACACCAACCACTGCTCTCGCCCCCCTACTCCTCTCCTCTTCATTCCCCTGCTTTTGGCAACATCATGTCTCATCGGATGGATTGCTTGTTGTCATAGAGCAGACATCCTCAGAGGTAGCCGTATGCAGAAGAAGACGATGTTGGCGAAGAGATGGACCTCCCTCTAATTATTTGCGACAAGTGCGGGATGGAGAGGGTGATTGAGCTTTAGTCAAAGACTAACACTAATCCTGGTCATATGTTCTTCAAATGCCCAAGGAATAATCCCTGGGTAAGCATATGCTCATCTCTTGTTTTGGTTGGATGCAGTCACAGATTGGATCTGGTTACTTGAGTGCATCTGTTTTTTTTGTTTCCCTTGATTTTGTATAGGTCCGACCTAGATGCAAGTTTTATGAATGACAACGAGACTATCGAAAAAACTGGTGAAAATGGGTAGGGTTGTGATTCACCTAGAACCGAGACAAGCAGATTCTCCAGATTCTCATGCACGAGTTGGGGAAAATGAAGAAGCAGATTCAACAACACAGAGATTGGTGCCTACTGAGGCAAATGTAGTGCAATCCTTGCTTACAATTGTTAGGCTTTTCACACTAGTGGTTGGTGCTGTTGTTGTGGTTGCAGTAATGTATCTTTTCTAATAGTGTTGTATCTGTACTTGCTATGATCTTCATCTGTGGTTATAGAGGAGCAGAAATTATTAGCTGAACCATGTTTATTCATGATTTATGTACTGTTTTTGGGTCTAGGCTAATTAACTCAACCTTGTTTGTTGATGTTCAATTTGTTGTGCTCAAGGATTGATGCAATCTCAAGGCGTGTTGTCTGTTGATGTTCAATGTGTTGTGCTCAAGGATTGATGTAATCTTAGGGCGTGCTGTTTGTTGATGTTCAATGTGTTGCATTGAAGATTTGATGTAATCTCACGCCCAAAAATTGTGTTGAAGGATATATGGATCCTGTGGAATGATAGTTTTCAAGAGAAGTTTGTTTGTTTGTTTTTAGTAAACAGGTGTGGCTTGTGCCCCTACTGAACTTTCCTGTTTGGTTGCTAGCCACACTTTGCCACACTTCACCTTAATTAGGCTCTATTTGGAACAAAGGTTTTCCATTGGAAAAATGAAGGAAATAAAAACATAGGAAAGGAATCTGAGCATGGTGTTTGGAACAAAGGAATTGGACAGACCCTTTCATCTGATATACTGTAGCGGCAACAAGATTTCACAGGAAAATAAACATTTGCTCCCACCTTTGGTTTCTCTGTTTCCTATGCTGAAGCTCGAGGCAGCCATGCCATTCATCTCATCTGAGTGGAGTAG
Source organism: Miscanthus floridulus (assembly GCF_019320115.1). NCBI lineage: Eukaryota > Viridiplantae > Streptophyta > Magnoliopsida > Poales > Poaceae > Miscanthus > Miscanthus floridulus. The sequence goes on from NC_089589.1 coordinate 99,137,797, forward strand.
ATTAGTTATTTGTAGCCATTACAGTATGAACCATGGAGGTTGATAGATTTAAGAAAGATTGTCTTTGAGTATCATTGGGTCCCTGATCAAATTAAAAAAATATTTTCCTATGTTTTCCCATTCCTCTGTTTTACTACAACACCCCAACCCTATTCTTGTGTTTCTTTCCTTTCCTCTATTTTATATTCCTATGTTCCAAACAGGCCCAGCCAAGTTTGACCAAGTTGGCAATTATTGGTTTTGAACTAAGGTTAGGCATGATTCTTTTGTGCTCCACATGTCATAGAGTAAGTATGACAAGATTCCCTTAGGCATGGCAAAGTGTGGCAACCAATTTGCTAGCCACACTTTTTTGTGGCTTACCACACTTGGCTAAGGTTAGTTGTGGTAGACTATGGCTAGGAACCAACATGCCTAATTACAAAAAGGGGAAAATCAGGGAGGCTGGTTAAGAGACAAAGAAGCAAACAAAAAAGATCAGTTCAATTACAATCTTTGTTCTAGCCATGAGTTAATAAAATATAACTTTGTTGTCAAAGATGACTCCATTTCATTCATTCTAGAAGATCCAAGCCATTAACATGAACGAATCCGAACTCAACACACTATTCTCAGATATGTCTTCATTTCATTCTTTCCAGAAGCTCCAAGCTACTAGATTACAAAAGTAGCACACATTGGTATTGGATTACCAAGTAATTACACTAAACTTACTAGATTGACAATTTTTCCCCTCCAAGCTTACTAGATTAGACCGCATTTCGAACTAACTTACTAGATTAGACTGCACAAAAGTACCAAACATAACTACTTCATTTCAAACTAATTAAAACTAATTTACTAGATTAGACTGCATAGTAGGAGCACCTATACTAAACTAATCCGAATCCTTGGCGCCCACATTCGTTCTTTGCCTCTTCGCTAGAGGCGTGGCCTCATCACCACTGTCCCCACCGCCACCATTGTCCCCAATGCCGCCATTGTCGCTGTCGCCGCCATTGTTGGTGCCACCATCGTCGTCGTCGTCGTCACCGTCATCCTCTTCCTCTTCCTCCTCTTCGTCCTCCTCCTTGTCCTCCTCCATCGGCTCTGGCTCTTCACCAAAGAGGGCGTAGAGTTTGTCGTTCAACCACCCCTCATCGGGGTCGTAATAGCTGCTTATATCGCTCTCCGACGAGAGGAGCGGCGGCGGTGAGTGTTCCCCGCTGGAGGAGTCATCCCATGGTAGCAAAAAAATCAGCCATCGCTAGAGGAGTTGTTGAGGGAGTACCGATGAAGCATATTATGGTGGAGGAGATTGGGGTTTCCTCTACAGTATGATGGAGGAGTTTGGGGTTTTCACAGTGGTGTGCGGTGGTAGATGAGTGAGGCCGATTAAATAATCAGTCAAACATTGAAGGGAAGTGTTGCGCCTCTGGGACTACAACCGTCGCCTCCTCGGCTAGTGTCACCTACAAAACCCAAGCAGCGTCCATTTGGGCTACACCATCGAGATCGAGTTGAACGTACCACACATAGTGCGCTTACAAGTCATATTATACGTCTCTCACTATATAACAGCACCGGATCACTTTGTCAAAGCAATCTGAAGTAGGATGACACTATCACCGGATGAAACACAATGGGAAAGTGACACGGTGAATACAACGGGGAATACAACGATGAATGTTCTGAGGATGTTTTGCATACAATCTTGGTAAATTCAACTTATTGCACCATCTTTGGATCAAAACATATTCCATGGTGTACAATGATTTTTATTCGTCCATTAATCTGAATGTACAACGGCTGTTCTTCGTCATTTAACGAGTAGCGGGACACGACCAATTCAACTTGCATGTACAATTCAACTTGGAGTGAACTCTTTATTCTCCAATGAATGATGATGCCAAAGGAAGTTAAACATTCATTCTGACCTTGTTTGAATGCATGTGTATCTACTTCAATCCACATGTGTTGGACTGGACTAGAAGAAACTTAGTTCAATTGCACTCCAATCCATTTGAAGACATGTGGATTGAGATGAATACATGTGCATCCAAACAAGGTCTCCAATGGGAATTGAGTGAAGCTCATACCGGATAACACTCCGATGAGTTAGCACTTCATCACCGTATCATACTGTAGAGAAAGCCTTTGTATTTCCCTAGGAACATGTGCAAGCGGGAACTAGCGAGGAGGTGTGGAGTACTGTAGGCACCCTACCGTACTGCATGTACGTGCTCATAGCGACCACGTTCGCGTTGATATTTGTATGAATTTTTCAAAAATAAGTTTCCATGTTTCCACCTAGTAGGTGGTTTCCACCACATATTTCTTCGTACTTATGTTGTTTGTATTGCTTATATTTCTATAACTAAATTATTAATTCCACAAGACTTGTAATATATGTTTACCACTTAATTATGTACTCTCATGCTGATGTAATCTTGCATTTCATTTTGCCATCTCTTTGTTTTTTATTTTCCACCGCTGAGGGGAGTTAGTTACCATTAGTACAAGGATACGCGTATTGACATGCGCTATTGCCTTAGCTGCTAGCTAGTGCGTTCATCATTCGCCTTGGTCATTCCTCAACTTGAGTCAGCCGATTTAGTGCATTACTAAATCCAAATCCATCAGCCAATTCAGTATGAAATAGACTCGAACCGAGTTGAACATCACACAATAATATCAATAAATTGCATTACATTCGAACATTACAAGATGTACAATAACAAAGACCTGTTGAGTTAGGGATTTCCCCATACCCGATTGCAACTCATCCCTACGGTGGGGAGCATCCTCACGAAGCTTCCACTAACATCCCACTGGGAGCAGAAGGGGCCATGAGGAGACTAACCCACACCGGAAACCAAGCGGAAGAGAGGAACAGCTAACACAAAATGATGGCCAAGCCACTGAATTGATATTCTAGGTTGAGCAGGGCACATTTTGGTTCCGTAACAATCACTTGTCATAGGAACACCATTGCAGAATACCCCACTCGCTGAGGTCCAATGCCGGTACACTCCATGGTTTTGACCCCACAAGCTTTGACCGCAGACAACGGTCAGCAATGGTGACAAACCATGGAAGCATTCCTCCTTGTCTTCGTGAAACTTCCACTAACATCGAGGACGAGCGGACATAGCCGTGCCAAGGTGTTGGCGCAAGCTGATCTTGAAGTCCTTCTCTCCAGTGGCGCCAAAGTTGAAGGAGGACGAGCGAAGCCATGGTGCCACAATACTATATGTGCAACTCAAGGTTTTCTCTGGTTTGTCTGATGCCTAAGGGAGGAAGAAGATTTGGAGTGAGCTTGAGAGGCTTCCCTTAGCTTGCCTTAAAAACCCTCACGTCTCATGAGCAGGAAAGGAAACAGTGAACTCCGTGACTTGAGAGGTCATCACCTACGTGGGTCACGGGGCAATGTAGCGGGGAAGACGAGGCGGGGCATCCATTTGATTCCCTAGCACATTTGATTCCCTGTCACATTTGATTCCATGGCACATTTCATCCTCATCTATAGCAGGATGCGCAAATATCTAGTGGACCAAAGGAGGCGCGCATGAGTACATGGGAAGTCGGAGTGCTTGGTGATGATTCCATTACCTGAATACCCTCGCACAGGTAAACATATGATACAACGAATATTCAAAACAAGTCATCATTAGTTAGGGCGTCCCCAACTGGGTTTTAAATAGCTAGCGAGAAGGATTGTTTATATTATTTATAGGAGAGAAATTGCATGATGCAAACTCGCCAGTGCTAGGCTCGTACAACTCCCCATAAGAATGGTGTCTACCTCTCTTGTTTATTCCCTACCACACTTGTTTGTTCCCTAGCACATTTTATTCCCTAGCACAATTGTTCATCAGGTATAGAAGGACACACAATATCTGACAGACCAAAGCAGGCGTGCATGAATACATGGGTAGTCGGATTGGTTTGTGAATAGATTCCATTACCCGAATACCCTCACATATGTACCACGTCAGCTGCAATGCTAGTTCAAAACAAGTCACTGTTTTACTATGATAACCAATGCTTTTTTTAATTTTGATCTAATTGCACATATGTTCACCGTTTGACATGGCTGTTTACCTAGACCGATCACCGTTCAATACTGCGGAAACTAGTGTGATATGATCTAATTGTGCACAAGTAAACCGTCACTAGTTCTACCCAATTGTAACTAAAAAATGTTAGATTAAGTATGAAATAAATTAGAACCGAGTCGAACATTCAACAATAAAGTCATTAAAGGAACTCTTTATTGATAAATTCAACAATACTACCATATTTACAATAACAAAGACCTTACGCATATGAGGGGTAACCTATACCCAACAACATAGGAGAATTTGAGATGGGGAGCAGCCTCATGAAACTTCCTCTAACATCCCCCTGGGAGCAGTGGGAGGATGAGCAGAAGCAAAACCGCGAGGCCATCTATTCCCTTAGCCGATTACTCCACAGACCACATGAGAGAGGAACACCCGTGCCGATGGACGACTGTTGATGGTCACTAACGCCTGTTTTGACCATCAATATTCCACCCAAAAGCATGATAAAGTGAGGTAAAACAACATCACATGTGCTGATTTTTTTTATAACTCACCTAGTTCTACTTGTACTTGTAGAATTATTTGTATGCAGGAATTATAGCAAAATTTGTGCAAAATGGTGAAGCAAATGGACAAAGGAAGCAAGTGGATGTGGCAGGGGGCCTTGGGCCCACTTGGCCATGCCGGCTAGCCCCACAAGGGCACTGCCTGGTGCCCCACCTGCCCCTACCATGTCGCTAATCCATGGGAGAGGTCCTCCAAGGCTTCTCCACCACTGATCTCAAGTTAGTTCAACATCAAAGGCTTGAATGAAGCATCACACGGATCACTGACGTGTCATGGCAACATAACCAACGTGACAAGCATCTACAACCATCCACACCCACTCATGACATGTGGCCCAAGCTTTGAGAAGAAGGGGGAGGCCCCACCAGTCATAGGGGGCCTGACCGATGCCACCTCCCACCGTCCGACGCCCCTCAGTGGCTCCACCACCATTTGCATGCCTCCATGCAAAGAAGCAAATGCACAATTACCCTCCACCCTTGATTATGTGACGATTTGATCCAATGGAGGAGGATGGAGAGCACATGGATCACTGACATGGCGATGGAGTATCCCCTACTCCACCTCAAGCTATAAATAGGACCCCTCTCCCTCATTTGTAAAGGCACCATCTCATTCCATCACTCCAAGTGAGAGTAGTAGCTAGGCGAACCTCTGTATCTCTACTACTTAGAAGTAGAAGATAGAGAGAGAGTGAGGAGGAGCTTGGGGAGGAGGCGAAGCTCTCGGCATCCTCTCCACTTGTGCTTCGATAGATGAAGCTCTTCTTTGAGTGAAGTCCAACATCTTCTGTGGTAACTCTGCTCTTTTGCATTACTTAAGTATTATTTATATTATTGTGTTTACTGGTTTCACCACTTGGTTAGATTGCTCTAATCTTGTTCCACCATACGTAGGATTAGAGTAGTAAGTTTATAGATTAAGCATGGTACTTGGGCTATAGCTTACCTATGTTTATGGCTAGGCCTTCAGATAGATTGTGGTAGGTGGTAGATGGTGACAGCCTTGTCCATCCTCTGTATTTGACCACGATAGGTCTAGTTATTAAATCATAGGGCTCATGATAGACCTTGTCTAGTTATCCTTCCTGGTTGCTAGGTGGGCTATGCCCCGAAGTAAACAACCGTGATATAGTCTTCTTTAGTCTTTCCTTTTTTATAGAAACCACATATATCCTCTCTACCTATTACTTTTACCCTTGGACACTCTTAGTTCTTAACTAGTCCAGTTTGCATTCCCCATGGAAATTCGATACCTTGGAATACTCCTAGGTGAAAGCTACATTGACATCCGTGTGCTTATGGTTTTATCTATTTGCCATATCTAGTGTCAACAACGACCTAGCCACAAAATTGATAAATGGGGCCCAGAGTTGATGGCAAGATTTTGCGCTGAAGCCCTTCGATTGCCCAACTCATCGACAAGGACCGATGAGGTCTTCAGTAGCTCTGGCTAGGCCCTCCATGGTATTGATTTCGCATGCTCTAACCGTGGACTGCCATCAGTAGCAGGACTGTACCATGGAGGCATTCCTCCCTATCTTCGTGAAGCATCCTCTAACACCCAGGACAAGTGGACATAGCTGTGCCAAGGTGATGTCAGAAGCTGATCTTGAAGGCCTTCTCCCAACAGCGCCAGAGTTAATGGAGGACTAGGGTAGCCATGGCGACAGGAGACTAGGAGCAACTGAAGGGTTTCTCTAGTTTGTCTGATGGTAAGGGATGAAGAAGGTTGGGATCGGAGTGCGCTTCAAAGGCTCGTCTTACCTTTGCTTAAATAGCCCCACCTCAATATGCTAGTGGGGAAGGAACCATCAAGATGTGTGATTTGCGCGGTCACCCACATGGGTCATGAGCGACGGCATGACGAAGATGACGGGTCATGGAAACTAAGGCGGTTTACATTCACTTGCACATTTCATACTCATCTATAAAAGGCCAGTCTCGGTGGGACTTTCATTTTCATTAAATAGGCACGATTACCAACTATATATGAGTCATGAAAGTATGGAATGAACATTCAACAATAAAGCCATTTGAATTAGTTTGCTGACCCCTTAATTTGTTTCTCTGTGTTGCTTTCCCTAGACCGTTTGATATGGCTATTTAGACCTATCACCATTAGACCACGGAAACTAGTGTCATCTGATCTATTTGCATGCATAATTGTTTATAAAATTGAAATGTTTCAAACTGCATGTAATTTTTTTATAGATGGGGTGTCTGGGTGGTAAGTGTAATGAGTTTAGAAAGGAATCGTATTTGCTATCCCGCCTTAGCCTCTGCTTTTATAGAAGGGTAGGCGAGCTAGGTGCCCATTGGATTTCCATATGATTGCACCAAGCGAGAGCAGGAGTTAAGGCGAGGCCACATCTCCCACGATCTTAGTGGAGCACGCTTATCCCGGAACAGTGTTGGAAGTTGGATGGAAAAATTTGACTAGACCACGTGACTCGTTGTGAGTTCCCACGCCAGTTTGTAGAGGGTATTTCAAGAACTCATGTTGCAGCCCCCGCTCGGCCGCCTCCCACGTCTCCTCCTCAATCAATGTACATCGATGATGCTGCTCCACCTCTCCAGCACTCAGGCTCATCACCGTCCATGCGTTGTAGCTCTATCCATAGCCCTCATAGTGTCGAGGCGGCATGCCACATTGCTGTTGCTGGCGCTCCTTATCGAACTGACCATTGAGATTGCCGGCCACCTCACTTCAACCTCAAAGCGGCCCATGGATGACCTCAGCAGCCTATGGGCGACTTGCTCGTTCATGTGCCACATCTGCGGTGACCCCACCGTTGATTGGTGCATGGCAATGGTCCAATGCAGACATGGGGCGATGTCATGGAATGATTTCGACAACTACTATGCCCTCCTTGCTAGCCTCACCCAACTAGGCAACCCAAAGGCTAGCTTCCTCACCAGGATACCAATGGTATTCGCGGATAACCACAACCTCGGCCATCCCTCGACGATCTCTCCTGTGCAACCGATGGTGGGCGTAACGTGGCAGCCTATCTAGTCACCATATTGCTCTATTGGCGCAATGATGATGCTAGCAATGGCGACACTGTGCGGTGGTACATAAGACGGGTCGAGGATGAGGAAGAATCATGGGCGGCGGCGGTGGGCAGTGGCGGCGGATGAACGAGTAGGTGGCTACACAACAAGGGGTGTATGCTGTGCCGCCAGGCGGCCACCAACGTTATCATCCAAATGACATGGGGAAAGATAATGTTGCCGCCACCGGCACAGGTGCGCGGTTGTGGCAGAACCTCCTAAGAAATCAGGCCCATGTGCATCTATCATTGTCTCAACAGACCGTTGATAGCGTACACGAGTTCCCAACAACTTAACAGGTCTGTCGGGTGTCCTCAGGAAACCCGAATCATCCACGAATCTTTTTCGAACAGGATCCCAATCACAGTCATTGCAGATTACAACAATTTATTCAAATATATACATCAGAGTAAAAGATAGCGGAAGTCTTACGATAACATAGGTTACAAACTAGTTGTTTCAAACTTACAATACCATAAGTGTCATACAACCATAGTAGCGGGATAATATTACATTGACATTATTTATCATATAAACTAGTGCCTTGTCCAAAGGCCATTCATCATTCCTCATCATCATTGACTTCGAACACAGACATGCAGCAGGGACCAAAACAAGCCTGCGCATGCGACTCACCTGCAACAAGGGTTAACAAACCCAGAGTACAAAGGTACTCAACAAGACTGACCCGACGTAAAGGGGGTGAAAGACTTTAGAGATGCAGGAGTTGGGGCAAGGTAAGGATGTAGCAAAATTCAAAAGTTCTTTGCCAAAAGCTTACTATTCTTGAACCTATTTTTAGGTTTTACCCCTAAGTCCTTTTAATTCATTATCTCAAACTAAATGTACATTTCCCAAATTCCAATCCTTCTCAATTCATTCTTTTCTCATGTTTTAGTAATTCACCAGTCCAACATTGCTTCTATAATGAAATGAGTCTCCATATCCACGGAGCACCGGCAATTCAAATTGGTTCAAGTCCCAGCTGGGGATTCCTTATCATACGACATATGTAGAACTTAATCTTGCATATATCAACCTCACTACCGGATCCTCCTATACTAAGCCGTCTCCACGCCACCCGAGAGCACAGCACACCTCAAATTCGGCCACATTCCAGCCACGAGGGTACATGCTACTCCCACCATTTCTCCACTCCCAGTGCGTGGGCATTCGTCTTAGTATCGGATTAGCCAAAGTAGGCTTACCGGAGTATGTGACCAGTACTACAAAGTGTCTCGTTCAGAAGATCCACAATGAGTGGCCTTTAAGCGACATAGTCGGCAACATTACCCAACATTCAAGATAAGTCACCCGACTAGTCTCTAGTTCATTCTATCTTCTTTCTTTCTTTGGCCAGTATGCCATCTTTGATTGTATCAAAACTTTTACTTTGAAAGCCTACCATAAATCATACTAAGCATACTACGCCTTTGTAAATGAAAACATCTTCAAGGATGGTAAACAATTATCAAGGTAGGCAATGCATCAAGTAGGAAACATTTGAATAAATTAACTTAATGCAATAAGTAACATAGGTGATAAACTTTTCAAAGTAAACAAGGTAAGGGTTTAATGCATAAACTGGGGCTTGCCTTCGTTGACGATCTCGGGTTCCGGATCAGTACCACAATTATCGAATCCCGTGACAACCGGGGATTCTTCCACAACTTGCTCAACTAGAATCGTTTCACTCTCGGATTCTACACGAAATAATAACATATGCTTCAACATGATGATAATGTAAACATGATGCTATCTTGGTACATGAAATATAATAACACCTTGAATACAACTTTCCTTCACGGTACAGTTGTAAGCCAACAAAACCAACTTGCAATTCTACCATTAAGGACCACACAAGTGACTTGACCAAATTGATCTTGGAACCCTACTAGTCACAAAACATGACCAAAACAAGATTAAACTCTAACCTAACACTTAGGGTTTGCTTTTATTTATTTTTGAATTAATTTGGAAATAAGCCCAAAAATGAACTTGTTCCAAATGACCTCAAAATTTTATGTAAGCTTCCTCATGACAAATTAGTGTACCAAAACAAATTTCATAATTTTTGATGTTATATAGTGACCTACAAAAATCATGGAAATCACATTTATCAATTAATTAACTCAATTTTTGAACATTAAAAATTTATTCAAATTTCAAGTTTCATATTTTTAAACCATACTAGAACATGTACAAAAGCTACACACAAATTTTTAGAATTTTTGGAGCTATACAGATTTTCTTATAAATTTCCAAATTTACTGCACTATTCAAAATTCAGAAATAACAAAATCTCATTATTCTCTCTCTCTCACTGACAGTCGGTCCCGCTCGTCAGTGACACAACACAGAGCATACGGCGGCGCTGTTAGCTCCGACCAGCAAAATGCGCCGGCGATGAGGTTCCGACGAGACGGACTGCACCAGCACGACCTATGCCACCCCGCGAATCCATCCCAGCCCTCAGAATGGCAGCAGGCGCACCGGAGGGAGCTTCACGCCGGCCATGGCGGTGCGGGCATGACAGCGCACGGCGTAACCACGGCTACGATGTAGTAGAGGCTAAAGCGAAGCGAGCATCATGCTCAGGAGCTCACCACGATCACGCCGGTGTGCTTGGTGAAGACGGAGACGGGCTGGAACGACGTGGCCACGGTGAGGTCGATGGTGGCGGAGCTCCGACCGGTCACGGGGAAGAACGCGTTGCGCCGGGCAATTCCGGCCAACCCAAGCGATGCAAGCAAGCCGAAGAGGAGCACAAGGTTGAGGCGATCACGCTGGTGTAGCTAGGCACGACGGACACGGTTTGACGGCGGCTACGGCGAGCGGCGGAGCTGATCGGTGGCGGAGTAGAGCAGAGGGGAAAAAGGAGAATGACGGCGGCTGTGCTCCTATTTATAGCGAAGAATGATGCGTCCGGTGTCGACAGCTCACGCACGAGTTCGCCACGGAGCCTGCTGCGTGTCACCGCGCGAGAAAGCGGCGAAAATCGATCGGCGACGGCAGCTGCGTGGCGCCGGCGGCAAGCAGGGAGGTGGCGCTCGGCTTCGTTTTGATTTTTTTATTATTTATAGAATTGCCATTGCGTTTATTTTGCAAATTACTCACAAATTTTCTAAAGAAGTTGAAAATCTCCAAAAATGAAAGTTGCCCAACTTTTCAAACTCTACAACTTTGATTTAATGAACATTTTCAAATTCTGGCTCCATTTTGAAATTTGAATTTGGGGTACATTTGAGCATTTGAATCATTTCAAAATTACTCCAAATTTTATATGTAAACTTTAAAAACTTTGAATACCAAAGTTGATCCTTATAAAATAAGCTTCAACTTTACTTTTTGTCACACCCCCAAATTCCAAATGGATTTTGAAGTAGACAAAAGGGGCAAAAAGGACTTTTATGATTTGAATTTGAATTCAAATTTGATTTGTATACATTTTTACTTAACTTTGATTTTTGACCAGTAACATGGCCCATTAGGGTTATTTGAGTCAATTGACACATGGTCTCACATGATCACATGAAATTTGACCCTTGTGGTCATGATCTTTATTTAGAGTTTTGAATCACATCACATAAAATAACAACTTATGAAATAAAGCTTATTTAGTGAATGCATTCAAATTTTTCTACTTTATGAATGCTTTGCAATGCATATGATGACATGTCAAGTTTTAGTGCTAGGTCAAAACACCAGAGGTGTTACAACCCTTCCCCCTTAAAGAAATCTCGTCCCGAGATTTAAAACCTAAGGCTAAGTAATGGAAAAGGAAATGTGTCAAGCTAACACATCATAACTTTATTCAAAAGGCTAGTGAGGGGGTCTTCCATTCTTTTGACAAACAAGACAAGTTACAATATAGACAAGGTATTTCAACTAGATAGAAGCAAAGATGTCAGGAAAGTTCTCTTCTAAGTAATCCTCGGACTCCCAAGTAGCTTCATCTTCAGTGTGTTGATTCCATTGTACTTTGTAGAACTTGATTGTACGTCTTCGAGTGACTCGATCTTTCTGATCTAAGACTCTAATGGGGTATTCAGCATAAGTCAAATCATGTTCTAGTTCTACATCACCAAAGTCGATCACTTGGTTAGGTACTTGAAGACACTTCTTTAACTGGGATACATGGAAGATATCATGCACAGCTGACATGTGATCTGGTAGCTTGACGCGATAGGCGACTGGTCCACATCGTTGTTGGATTTGAAAAGGACCGACATAACAGGGCGCCAACTTTCCCCGAATCCCAAAACAATGAACTCCTTTCATCGGCGATACCTTGAGGTAGACATGATCTCCCACTTTGAATTCTAGCGGTCGTCTTCTCTTATCAGCATAGCTTTTCTATTGGGATTGAGCTACCTTCATATTGGCTTGTATGAGTTTAACTTTCTCTTCAGCTTCCTTGACCACATCTGGTCCAAAGAACCAACGTTCTCTAGCTTCTGACCAATTTAAAGGTGTCAGGCATCTACGGCCATACAATGCTTCAAATGGTGCCATTTTAATGCTCTCTTGATGGCTATTATTATATGAGAATTCAGCTAAGGGAAGGCATTCATCCCATTTAGCACCATAGGAAAGGACATAGGCTCTTAACATATCTTCAAGAATTGGATTTACCCTTTCTGTCTGTCCATCTATTTGTGGATGATAAGTAGAACTACGGATAAGTTTAGTTCCCAAAGACTCATGTAGACTTTTCCAAAACTTGGATATGAACAATGACCCTCTGTCAGAGACAATGGTCTTGGGTGCCCCATGTAGACTGAAGATTCTATTAAGATAAAGCTTTGCATACTATTCTGCTTGATATTTATCTCTGACCGGTAAGAAATGAGCTATCTTGGTTAGGCGATCAACAATAACCCATATTGAATTGTATCCTGCAGATGTCCTAGGCAATCCCACGATGAAGTCCATACAGATATCTTCCCACTTCCAAGATGGAACTGGCAATGAATGTAATGGACCTGCGATCTTCATGTGGACCGCTTTGACTCTTTGACAAGTATCACATTTGGCCACATATTGAGCTATTTCTATTTTCATTTTGGTCCACCAATATCTCTTTCTCAGATCATGATACATTTTGTTGCTACCTGAATGAATGGAGTATCTTGTAGAATGAGCTTTATCAAGAATCTGCTTTCGCAGCTCTAGACTTTTGGGTACTACCAATCTATCTTTGAACCATACAACATCGGATTCATCAATAGTGAAACATGTTGGTTTTCCAGATCTGACTTTATCTTTGATATGGGCTATACCCTTACTTTTCTATTGAGCAGCAATGATCTAATCTTTGATAGTGGATTCAACTGCGATATTGGATAGAGAACCTTGTTCTATGATTTGTAAATTCAGATGCTCCATCTCTTGACACAATGTTCGTTGCATAGGCTTCAAAGTCAGACAATGGCAATGACTCTTGCGACTCAGGGCATCGGCAACCACATTAGCCTTGCCCGGATGATAATGCACTTCTAAGTCATAATCTTTGATAAGTTCTAACCATCTTCTTTGCCTCATATTCAACTCTGACTTAGTGAAGATGTATTTCAAACTTTTGTGATCCGTATAGATATGACAGATATTGCCTAATAAATAATGTCGCCAAACCTTGAGTGCATGAACAACAGTGGCTAATTCAAGATCATGGGTGGGATAATGTTCTTCATGCTTCTTGAGTTGTCTGGAAGCATACGCTATGACTCTACCTTCTTGCATAAGAACACAGCCAATACCAATTCCAGACGCATCACAATAGATATCAAACGGCTTCTTGATATCAGGTTATGCTAATATTGGTGCAGTTGTCAGCAACTTCTTTAATGTTTGAAAGGCCTTCTCACATTCTGTTGACCATACAAACTTAGTTTCATTCTTCAGCAGTCCAGTAATCGGCTTCGCAATTCTGGAGAAGTCAGGGATGAACCGACGATAATACCCTGCCAACCCTAGAAAACTATGAACTTGATGAACAGTGGTAGGTGCTTTCCAGTTAAGGACTTTTTCTACCTTGCTCAGATCAACAGCTATACCTTCAGCAGATAACACATGACCTAGAAATTGTACTTCTTCTAACCAGAATGCACATTTATTGAATTTGGCATATAATTGGTGGTCTCTTAATCTTTGTAGAACAATACGGAGATGTTCCGCGTGTTCCTCTTTGCTCTTAGAATAGATAAGAATGTCATCAATGAACATCACTACAAACTTATCCAACTCAGGCATGAAAACTGAGTTCATCAGGTACATGAAATGAGCCGGGGCATTGGTCAGCCCAAAAGACATGACTAGATACTCATATAGACCATATCGGGTAGTGAACGCTATCTTCGGCACATCTTCTCGTCTGATCTTAATCTGGTGATAGCCTGATCTCAAGTCTATCTTTGAGAACACCTTAGCTCCCGCAAGTTGATCAAAAAGCAAATCAATTCGGGGTAAGGGGTATTTATTCTTTATGGTGACTTCATTTAACGGCTGATAGTCAATACATAACCTTAAGGTTTGATCCTTTTTCTTCACGAAGATAGCAGGACATCCCCAAGGTGAGGAACTGGGTTGAATGAAACCCTTGTCTAACAACTCTTGTAGTTGGACCTTTAATTCTGCTAGTTCTTTGGGTGGCATCCTATATGCTCTTCTGGACACAGGTGCCGTTCCTAGTTTTAGATCAATTCTAAACTCTACATCTCGGTCTGGTGGCAGACTAGGCAGATCATTGGGAAAGACATCCGTAAATTCACATACCACTAGAATTTTCTTAGCTTCTTCAACAGTAGTTGAACAGACTGTTTCAACTGTACTCTTAGGAAAGGGAAGTTGGATGAGAAGTTGGGTTTTGCTGCTAGGTGCATTTACCCTTATGGTTCTATGCAGGACATCTATGATAGCCCCGTGTTGGGTTAACCAGTTCATACCAAGGATCACATCTATATCTTGATCCTTTAATATCAGCATATTAGTAGGGAACTCATATCCTCCCAAATCAATATGTACATGCTGAACTACCTCCCTTGTACAGATTCGTCCCCCGGGCGACTGTATATGATATGGTTCTTTTGTTTCCCCAATAGCTATCTCATGCTTCACAACAAATATATGATTGATGAATGTATGGGATGCACCAGAATCAAATAAGGTAATTGCAGGATGCTTAGCAATGGGAAACATACCCATCATTACTGGTTCTCCTTCTGGAATAGATTCCACCTGAGTATAGAAGACCCTTCTAGTTTTCTTTTCAGCCTGACCCTTCTGACTGTTCTGAGCATTGCCCTTGTACTGATTCTGAGCTTGAGGAATAGGGGCTTTAGGTGCATCAGGATTCTTCTTCCTGGGATACGGACATTCTCTAGAAAAGTGTCCAGGTTTACCACAATTATAACATGGAAAATTGTGATTCTGGGGAGTAGCAATGCGGTTTGCATTATTTGTATTATTTTGCTGCTGCTGTGCTTGATGAGGATAAGGCGTATTAGTTGTAGGGCAAATAAAAATTTGTTGCCTGCTTTGGCTTTGTTGTGGGCAGAATGGTGCACAGCCATGATTCTGAGGATGGTAGACTATCTTTTGACGCTTTCCACCCAACGATCCGGAAGCAGATATTCTCTTTTTCTTCGCCTCCTTGTGTCGGCGGTAATTCTCCTCTGAAGTGATAGCAATATTAACTATCTCATGATAAGTTGTGTTGCCACAAGTTGCCATCATGGTCTGAAGTTTAGTGTTTAGGCCTCTAAGGAAATGATTCTTCTTCTTCCTGTCAGTATTCACATACTCTATAGCATACTATGACAGGTGATTGAAGCGCCCAACATAGTGCATCACCGGGTGCTCCCCTTGCTTAAGGGCCAAAAACTCTACTAACTTCATGGTCATCACACCATCTGGAATATAGTGTGCCTTGAAGGCATCCTTAAACTCCCTCTAGGTGATTTGGTGACTAGCGGGCTGTACCGCTACCAAATTTGCCCACCAGGCACCAGCAGCTCGTCGGAGTTGCTGTGCCACAAACCTTGGTTTCTGAATCTCGGTACAGTGAATCAGCTCAAACTTTTGCTCTATTGTCCTAAGCCAATCGTCAGCTTCTAAAGGCTCTTCTGCCTTAGAAAACACAGGCGGACGTGTGTCAGTAAAATCAACATAGGTTGACTCGTCATTTCCATTATTACGACGGCCATGATTAGGGTATGGTGCCTGTTGGTTCTGAGCCAATTCCCTTAATAGCCTAGCATTCTCTGTCGTTGCATTGACAAGTGCGGCTATGGCATCTGCCATAGTTGGAGGCATTGGTGGAGGATTTGGGATATCATCATTGTCATGCGAGCCACTAGCACCAGCTCGAGTGATAGGACGAGGCATATGTTAGAGAGACACGATTATTTACATTATTATTTATTGAAAGCAGTTAAAAGGTTTCATGCTACAAAGGGTTACTTATTTAAATTACATGTCTTGTATCCCACAAGACAACCCTGGTTTACTAGGAAAGCAGTAAAGGAACTATTACTACTCCAAGCTCTCAGTCATCAGCGTCCGTGTCCATACCGGACAAAACCTCATCTTCATCTGAGAAGTACACTAATTCCTCAGGATCCTCCTCCTCTTCTTCATCATGGACTTCTCCTGGATTCACAATCATTTCTTCATTTGTAACTTCACCATCCCCATGAGGAGGACGAAGTTGATCATACAGCATGTGGACATTCTCATGAAGAATGGCATTGTCCATCTCCAGGTCTTCTACGTAGAACTCCAACTCATGGACGCGTTCATTGGCCGCATCCTCTCGTGTCCAGGCTTCATTCCACAGCTCCATGGTCATGGTAATGCCCCTTTGCATTTCTGCCAGCTCCTCTTGATCTTTGGCATGAGCTCGACGAAGAGTGTTGAGCTCCTTGGTAAGGTTCTCGATGTTGGCGGGGTTGCTTGAAGATCCTTCATCTCCTAGGGTCTTGGAACTTCCTTCACCAAGCTCATGGTTTCGCGGTGCCAACTGGTGACAAGGGACTCCGTGAGGTTCGGTGGACTTGCGTGTGGTTATCTTGGTCTTTGCCATAGCCTATAGATATTAGGGCAGGACCATAAGAATAGCTAGAGGATAATCGAGGTTAGCAAGAATGGGATTGACGTTACTTACCCAACCACTTATAAGGGGAATTATTATGCAAGGTGTTCAAGCATGATGCATGAATCGATCTTACGAATCTAGGTACAAAAGATTTATATAATCATAAGTACAAGATTTTTAATACATTGGACAAACCTAATCATATTATCCGCCATGAACTTTCAAATAAGATAAGATTGAGACTAGATCAAAGGTAAGAAGAAAGAAATTTGAACTCTAAA
The DNA here is from genome assembly GCF_019320115.1 of Miscanthus floridulus. Lineage (NCBI taxonomy): Eukaryota > Viridiplantae > Streptophyta > Magnoliopsida > Poales > Poaceae > Miscanthus > Miscanthus floridulus. The sequence goes on from NC_089589.1 coordinate 99,154,841, forward strand.
ATATCAAGTTTACTTTCTTTGATCCAAATCAATTTGAAGGTTTTCCAAAGTAACCTACAATGATCTTAGATAGGAAACTGCTCTGATACTAGCTGTGGCAGAACCTCCTAAGAAATCAGGCCCACGTGCATCTATCGTTGTCTCAACAGACCGCTGATAGCGTACACGAGTTCCCAACAACTTAACAAGTCTGTCGGGTGTCCTCGGGTAACCTGAATCATCCACGAATCTTTTTCGAACAGGATCCCAATCACAGTCATTATAGATTACAACAGTTTATTCAAATATATACATCAGAGTAAAAGATAGCGGAAGTCTTACGATAACATAGTTTATAAACCAGTTGTTTCAAACTTACAATACCATAAGTGTCATACAACCATAGTAGCGGGATAATATTACATTAACATTATTTATCATATAAACTAGTGCCTTGTCCAAAGGCCATTCATCATTCCTCATCGTCATTGACTTCGAACATAGACATGCAGCAGGGACCAAAACAAGCCTGCGCATGCGACTCACCTACAACAAGGGTTAACAAACCCTGAGTACAAAGGTACTCAACAAGACTGACCCGACATAAAGGGGGTGAAAGACTTTAGAGATGCAGGAGTTGGGGCAAGGTAAGGATGTAGCAAAATTCAAAAGTTCTTTGCCAAAAGCTTACTATTCTTGAACCTATTTTTAGGTTTTACCCCTAAGTCCTTTTAATTCATTATCTCAAACTAAATGTACATTTCCCAAATTCCAATCCTTCTCAATTCATTCTTTTCTCATGTTTTAGTAATTCACCAGTCCTACATTGCTTCTGTAATGAAACGAGTCTCCATATCCGCGGAGCACCGGCAATTCAAATTGATTCAAGTCCCAGCTAGGGATTCCTTATCACACGACATATGTAGAACTTAATCTTACATACATGTACAACTTGCTCAAAATTTTATGTAAGCTTCCTCATGACAAATTAGTGTACCAAAACAAATTTCATAATTTTTGAAGTTATACAGTGGCCTACAAAAATCATGGAAATCACATTTATCAATTAATTAACTAAATTTTTGAACATTAAAAATTTATTCAAATTTGAAGTTTCATATTTTTAAACCATACTAGAACATGTACATAAGCTACACACAAATTTTTAGAATTTTTGAAGCTATACAGATTTTCTTATAAATTTCCAAAGTTACTACACTATTCAAAATTCAGAAATAACAAAATCTCACTATTCTCTCTCTCTCTCTCTCTCTCAGTGACAGCCGGTCCCGCTCGTCAGTGACACAACACAGAGCATACGGCGGCGCTGTCAGCTCCGACCAGCAAAATGTGCCGACGGTGAGGTTTCGACGAGACGGACTGCACCAGCACGACCTATGCCACCCCGCGAATCCATCGCAGCCCTCAGAACGGCAGCAGGCGCACCGGAGGGAGCTTCACGCCGGCCATGGCGGCGCGGGCACGACAGCGCACGGTGTAACCACGGCTACGATGCAGTAGAGGCTAAAGCAAAGCGAGCATCACGCTCAGGAGCCCACCACGATCACGCCGGTGTGCTTGGTGAAGACGGAGATGGGATGGAAATACGTGGCCACGGTGAGGTCGATGGTGGCGGAGCTCCGGCCAGTCACGGGGAAGAACGCGTTGCGCCGGGCGATTCCGGCCAACCCAAGCGATGCAAGCAAGCCGAAGAGGAGCGCAAGGTCGAGGCGATCACACTGGTGTAGCTAGGCATGATGGACGCGGTTCGACGGCGGCTACGGCGAGCGGCGGAGCTGATCGGTGGCGGAGCAGAGCAGAGGGGAAAAAGGAGAATGACGGCGGTGGTGCTCCTATTTATAGCCAAGAATGATGCGTCCGGTGTCGACAGCTCACGCATGAGTTCGCCATGGAGCCTGCTGTGTGTCACCGCGCGAGAAAGCGGCGAAAATCGATCAGCGGCGGCAGCTGCGTGGCGCCGGCAGCAAGCAGGGAGGTGGCGCTCGGCTCCGTTTTGATTTTTGGATTATTTACAAAATTGCCACTGTGTTTATTTTGCAAATTACTCACAAATTTTCTAAAGAAGTTGAAAATCTCCAAAAATGAAAGTTGCCCAACTTTTCAAACTCTACAACTTTGATTTAATGAACATTTTCAAATTCTGGCTCCATTTTGAAATTTGAATTTGGGGTGCATTTGAGCATTTGAATCATTTCAAAATTACTCCAAATTTTATATGTAAACTTTAAAAACTTTGAATACCAAAGTTGATCCTTATAAAATAAGCTTCAACTTTGCTTTTTGTCACACCCCCAAATTCCAAATGGATTTTGAAGTAGACAAAAGGGGCAAAAAGGACTTTTATGATTTGAATTTGAATTCAAATTTGATTTGTATACCTTTTTACTTAACTTTGATTTTTGACCAGTAACATGGCCCATTAGGGTTATTTGAGTCAATTGACACATGGTCTCACATGATCACATGAAATTTGACCCTTGTGGTCATGATCTTTATTTAGAGTTTTGAATCACATCACATAAAATAACAACTTATAAAATAAAGCTTATTTAGTGAATGCATTCAAATTTTTCTACTTTATGAATGCTTTGCAATGCATATGATGACATGTCAAGTTTTAGTGCTAGGTCAAAACACCAGAGGTGTTACAGCGGTGATCTTCCGTGTGCAGGCGACATCTGTGGCCGTGCAGACGGATGGGAAGGAAGGTTTGTGTTTTGCAGCGAGGACTGCAGGCTTTCCCAAGAATTTGAGTTGTTTGCATGGGATACGGGAATAAGAAACTATATGTAGTTAGCTTTTGATTTTTTGTTGCTTTTGCTTTTGCTTTTCTATTAATTTGTTTCAATATTATTTGTAGTGCCCCGCAACTTAAGATGAATTAATAATAGACTATATGTACAATGGTTGGCCCGTACGCACACCATATGATACACATAAGTGTGCATGTAATTACGCACATGCACAAAGTTTTCTCTGTGTTGCTTTGCTAGCCATGTGTCTGACCTGCCGCTATGCTAACAAGCACATAATTGCGGTAGCCACACGGACACATCCAAATCGTATGATATGGCCAGGCTCAATGGGGGTTTTTTATCAGAGTTTCATGGCATTAAATATACTGATGTGGCACCGTATTGCTGAAGAGAGAGATGAAGAAAGTTTCATGGGAGTAGAGAGAGTTTTATGGCAAAGAAACTCTTCTGCACTGTTTCTAAAATATTGATGTGTTGGAAAATGAGCCATGAAACCCCCACTGAGATCGCTAAGTATTTAAAACTGAAATGTGCACCATATGATACGCATCAGAACACTCAGCACATTTACACCGTATGATACGCAGATTGACTAAACCGTGCGAGAACTAGTGACATGTGATCAAATTGCATGCATAATTGTTTAAAACTAAAATGTTTCAAACTGCAGGTACAATTTTTTATCCAACTCAAATGTTACATTCACATTTAGGTACATTTACTTGACAAAGGTGGCTTCATTATGTTCGCTTCTCATGTACGTTGGTTCGTCGCCCCCCACAAACAGGGGGAGATCCTCATCTGTACCAAGAGCAGATATGTCTCGATAGTCATTCCCTTCTTCCTCGTTTGTATCTTCAACCGATGATCTTCCTTTTACCTTGAAGCACCACATGCCCATCGCCTCCATTACCTAGGTTTTTACCATAGAATACTTGGACTACATCTTTTGCAAAAATGAAAGGCTCATCTAGGTAGGCAAGATGCTTGAAATCTATGGTACGCATACCATACTTGTCTGTCATGACGCCTTTTGGTACTCTTACCCACTTGCACCAGAAAAGAGGGACCTTCATTTCTTCTAATCCATAGTCTAGCTCCCAAATCTCTTCTATGAATCCATAGTATGTATGCACATGATTTTTGCTATCATAAGCTTCGATTTGGACACCGCTGTTTTGGTTGGCGCTCTTGGCATCTTGTTTTCTCATGTAGAATGTGTATGCATTTATGTCATATCCTTTGTACATGAACACTGTCGAGGATGGTCCCATCGCCAAGTGATAAAGCTCCTTTGAATTAGTTTGCTGACCCAAAAATTTCTCCTTTAACCATTGACCAAAGTTTTCTCTGTGTTGCTTTGCCAGCTATGTGTCTGACCTGCTACTGTTTGCAGGTCATAGTTCTGCCTTGTGCTCCTCGATATAGGGAGAAACTACACTTGCTTGGCGAAGGACGGCGAAATGAGCTTGCTAGGAAGCATCAACCTCAAAATGTACTGACCTTACCCCAATCACCCTCTGCCATGTAGCCTTCCCTCATGCTAAGATAGAGGAACACTAATTTGATTTAGACCCAAATAGTATGTGCAGAACTCGATTGCCTCCTATCAGTGTTTTTTACCGACAGATATTTGGTTCTTGGGGAACCCCGCTTGGTTCGAATAACAATCATAGATGGAGACGAGATTTATATTGGTTCGGGCCCCCAAGAAGCGAGTAAAAGCCATACATCCAGCTGGTCCTCTTGTATTGATTGTATTCCTCGAGATTGCGATTACAATGTAGCTATTCCTATGAGAGAGTCGATGATTACAATTGAGGATATTGCTAGCCATTTATATCTAGGATCAACTTGCCCTACAAGCTATGAAGTCATGCCCTAATCGGAGTCTTTGCTCAATCTAGAGATATCCTTCCTTGAATAGGGTCGTCATGAGCCTTTGGGTCTTCTCTGATCCAAAGTCGATAGTAGGAAATATGGAAGTCAGGGTACCCGGGGGTATGGTATCGACATAAGCCCCCAAGCTTGTCTGTCAAACGCAACTTGGTCGTCTGCGAGTAGTTGGGATTGCCTTAGTCGGGTGGTTTACAGTTCGGGTGCCAAGAAGTAGCCTGAGTTACCAATAGCGACCTAAGTCCCGATCTCGTGCAAGCCAATAAAGGTGCGCTATTGGGAGATGAGCTTGTTCCAATGCCATCCCTAGGTCATCTTGTCCTATCAATCCCGTTTCACACGCAAGCCAGGGGGCCCACAGTCATCTGTCAGTCAAAGCACTGCGTCGGCTTGGTTCCCCATGAGTGCGTGTGGTGGAGTTTTAATTCCTTTTTAATTGGGACGGCGGTAGAGATTCCTAGGAGGGCGGCTTGGTCCTATCTAATCAGGCCCGATCGTGTTGAATCTTCAACCTTTGTTCTCCAGCACCATAGCGAAGATGAGGAAGAAGATCGTCTGCCACAAGCATCCCTGCAAGGTGCCACATCTGCTGCTCGCCAACTCACCTAGCCAATCAGCCGTGGTGGCATTGTCAGGCATTACGCCATCGCCCCCACCATCTGTGGTCGTGTCTCCATCCCCAACGTCCTCCGGAGCCCCAGCGCTTGCAGCGACATTGCCTCTAGTTGTGCTCCCTGTGCCTCTAGCCCTAGTAGTCCCAGGAGGACAAGCTAGGGTCGATGATGGTGCTCCGTCGGGGTCCCCGGCCAGGCCTTTGACCTAGCCGGTGCCGTCGGCACCGAAGGTGGTGATCGAGCTCTCTAACGAGGACGAGCCAGAAGGCCTGACCCCACTAGTGGGTATTGATCCCGCTGCCCCGGTCATCTCCACCACCCCAATCACCTCCATTGCCTCCGCCGCCCTTGACATCCCTAGCCCCTCCAGTCCCAGCACTGGTGGCTCATCGGACATGAGCCGTGACAAGGAGATTGCGAGGAAGCTCTTCATCGGACTAAATCGTGAGACCATTGGTATCCCGAGGGATGGTGGCCTAGTGATCCTCAATAGCAATAGTGAGGAAGAATTCATCAAGGAGGAGGCCAACGAGGAGGAGAAGAAGGAAGAGTCCGCGGGCAGCGGTTTGTCAATGGGAGGCGAGGCTGATCCTATCTCACCACCAAGCCCTTAAGGAGCTTGGTGATGATCGGATGTGGTGTCCGCCATGACCATCTTTGATTAGGGCTCTAGTTTAATCATTTGTAAAGCCATCTTTATGAATCATCAATGAAATGACTAGTTCCTAATATGGATGTTTTTATTTAGTTTTTCATCCATGTCCTTTAAACTGTCCCGTGTTTGAGCCGCTACGAGCAGAGTCACAACGCACTTAGCACATGGATGTGGTTTAAAGTCAGGATATTTTCTTTTTACAGTTTTGTCCTCATCATTGAGTTTACTCGTAGCCCTGAGCTATAGCCTAATTGGGATGCTATAGTCGGGTTGGAGCTTTGCTCTCAACTCGGGCATAAAGTATCTTAAATACAAATTATTCATAGGGCACCAAATCACTGATTTTATTCTAGGAATAAAAAAATCATAGTTTTCCTTGTGAATAACTATTGGCGCGGCAGTCTAGGCACACATTACGGCTCCTGAGCAATTTTTTAGGGATCATGCAGGTCAGACTGCCATTTAACCCCTTGCCTCACCTTGGTGGCAACCACTGCGCCTATCCTCCCGCTTAGCACTTCCAAACTCTACATTTTGCCTTTTTGCCTTTTCCCTTGCCCTCAACTCTTTCCCTCCACCATCATCATGGTCTCAAGCTCTAGGCACGACGCCACTGCTCCCCACGAGGAGGCTACCATAGAGGAGCCCCAGCCCTTGGTCCAACCAAAAGAAGAACCCGAGGAACTAGCGGAGATGGTAGAGCCGATGGTCATCGTTCAACTGAACAAATACTGGGTCACCTCAACTACATCAGAAACAAATCTGGAGACACTAAGGGGGCGTGGTCTTCTCCCAGAAGGTTATGAATGGACTACCACCCAAGGTGAGAATCATCCAACCTCGGACACCTTCCAAATCACCACCTTTACTGCTCATTGCGAATGCGGGTTTGGAGTGCCACCATCCAAGTTCTTGGAGCGAGTCTATGGGCATTATAATATCGAGGTTGCTCAGATGCTGCCCAACGCTATCACTATGCTTAGCGTTTTTGCATTTCTATGTGAGGCATGGCTTGGCATCGAGGCTTATCTCGATTTATGGTGCTACTTTTACTCGGGCATGTACCATGTACGACTGGACAAAATACTCACGGCTCGCCAACTCACTCAACTCATGTTTGGCTCAGCTCGGCTCGGCTCAACTCGTTTTAACTTTTTCATGAGCTGAGCTAGAAATCTAGCTCACTATTTTAACAAGCCAGCTCATGAGCTGCTCATGAGCTCAAACAAGCTGTGGCCTATCAACCCACGATCATGAATCCAGAAGATGATGATGCTGACCTAGAAGTGTTCACCTATTCCATTGATATGTAATCCTTATTTTCAACTATTTCATATGAATTTTGATTTTATAATTGTTATGGTACTTAAATGCTGATTTATGGATTGTTTTCCAAGGGGAAGATGATGATGCTTATATTGAATTTGTGGACTTTCCTAAGTCTGTGGTGGCAAGCAACTAGTAAATATGCTGGAACTGCATGGATCATGGATGGACCAGCTATGTTGCATGGATGATACTTTTGATGAACCTGATATGTATTAATCATGTATGGTTGCATAATAGTGGAAGACACCTTCTAGAATTATTGTGGCATGAATATTATAAACATGTGTGTCCTATTTTTTTAGTAGCTCGCGAGCTAAACGAGCAAGGCCGAGCTCGCCAACGAGCCGAGCTGAGCTACCCCTCTAGCTCATAATATTAATGAGTTGAGCTGAGCTGGCTCGTTAGCCTAATGGGTGAACTCTAGCTGGACCGAGCTAAGCCGAGCTAGCTCAATATGCAACCCTAGTACCATGGCACCAATCTATTCCTTGGGTCAGTCGGTTTCTCCCTTAGGACGAAGGCAGAGTACATTGTGTTCCTGATTAAGTCCTTCTAGAAGGGCTATGCAGAGAAATGGTTTTACATTGATCTTCGGGAGAAGAATGTCATCAAGGCCAATTATAGGATGCCTATGACTAGTGAAGCCAGGTATTCGACCCCATCATGACTAAGAAGATGCGAGGTCATATTGAGCGTGTTCTGCCGCACACGTGGTTGAGACCTTTGCATATCCGAACAGAGAGTCAGTGGTAGGTTAGATGCCCCATCCTGACTTTGTTCTTATTCAGAAATATTACCCCTTTGATTGTTTGATTTTAACCTTGCCATGTTTTTTCTAGAAGTACCAGAGGAAGGGATCACTCGCCGGGTGAAGTTTATCCTTGGCATGGATCAGGCCAACTGGGAAGGTGTCCCATAGCCAAATAGCATCGAGCATCCACCACCTAGGGGTGAGTGGCTTAGGTCTCTTTAGACTTGCTTCCCTAAATAGTCAGGTTAACTCGATCTCTTGTGTTGTCAGGCGCTCCCTAGTATCGGAATTGTCCTAGGAAGCATTGATCTGAGCAATGACAAGGGGGACACCTCGGGAGCTCCCTAAGCCCTAGCCCCTAAGCATTTTAGGGCCATGGATGAACTGGTCGAGGGACAGGCAAGGGTCGGGGAGAAGACTGCCTAGGAGCAGGTAGTGGTTGGGGAGAGGTAGCCACAGGAGAAGGCTGTCCCCAAGAAGATCCCCACCCCCAAGTCAAGGATGACTCGGTGGAAGAAAACAAAGGAGGACACAACACGGGGGCCAGCGAAACCTAGGAAGACACCGGCCGCCCGACCGGCCCCTCAAGTGGAGAAGAGAAAGCACCGATCGCAAAAGGGATCCCAACAACTTCTCCCTTCTAGAGAGCAAGAGGGCTAGGAGTAAATCCAAGAGCCCTCCGTCTGCAGAGGGTGCAAGGGTGGCCACGGCCCAAGGCAGCACTAGCGAAGAGCGCTTGATCAGGGACCCACCCTGAGGACATGACTAGGTATCCACCATGATCGTCTTTGTTAGGTTATTTGAGGCATTCGCTTATCTAGACGGTGTTGATGGTCACTAAACACCCAATTTGACCATCAACATTCCAACAATTCAAGGTGAAACAACATCACATGTGCCATATTATGTTTAAAATTCACCTAGTTCCACTTGTACATGGAAAACATATTTGTATGCAGGAAAAATCACAAAAAATGACAAATGACGTGCATATGAGACAATGGGACGTGGCAGGGGCTGTGGGCCCACAGTGCCATGTTAGCCGACGCCTAAGGGCGTCGCCCAATGCCCCACCTGGCCTACCATGTCATTGATCTACATGATATGCAAGGTGGCCCCTCTAGGAGTCATCACCATGCTTGATCCATGTTAGTTTGATCCAAGGATGGAGGTCGAGCTCCCACGGATCCACAGGCCCACCGTCATTCGCTTCAAGGAGCCAAACCGACCTACAAACCACCATTCTAACCGCAGCAACCGACCTACCTACCATGCAACCGCCTCCAAGGGCCATCAAGCACCGTTGGATGGCAAGGCGGTGGGATGGACGGTTGGCCGATGCCCTCCTATGTCGGCCGATCCCCCCTATGTCGGCTGACGCCACCCTATACCCCCCTCCAGGAGAGCTATCCTAAAACCCTAATTCATATCATCCTCATTAGGATCAGAGCCAGCTATCAAGAGAAGATTACTCCTCCATAGGATCTAGTCTTGTAATTAGAAATAGTGATATAGAGAGTGAAGGAAGAGTTTGGAGGTAGTATCGGCATGTCGATGCTTTCTCTATGGCTTGTACCTTGGCAGATTCAAGTTCTACCTGAGCTTGCATCTAAGATTTCTCTGGTAATCAACTTCTGATTCAAGTAAGTATCATGTTTATATTGTTCTTCAGGTTTGCAACTCTTTTGAGTGCTTTAATCTATTAGCCATAGGTTAAAGTAGTATTCATAGTGTAAGCATGGTGCTTAGACTCAGTTATTCATGGATGTACCCTACATTCTAGATTGGTGGTAGCTCACGAGGGTGACTCTTATAGCCTCATTTAATCCTTTGTAGTCCACCTCCTGTTTGTAGCCCGAGCATGACCTAGTTACAATAGGAACATACTTTGCTTGTGTTTCCCTTAGTAACATACCTAGAATTGAACAATAGAAGACATAGCTTACCGACATTAGAACAAGAAGACCTTTGTGATCTCCTCTATACTCCTGTTATCTTAAGTCTTGTTGCTACTCCTGGTTAAGTTAGATTGTAGTTAATCTCACATGTTTCCCTATGGATATGATACTTGGAATACTTCTGGGTGAAAGCTACAGCAGTATCCGTGCGCTTGCGGATCTTTTCTGTTTGTGTTAATAAATATCAATAGAGGTTGAGCACCCATGAATCCAGGGGCCCACCGTCATTCACTTGGAGGGGCCAAACCAACCTCCAAACTGCTATTTTGACCATGACAACCGACCTACCTACCATGCAACCACCTCCATGGGCTATCAAGCACCGTTGGATGGTAAGGCGGTGGGTTGAACGGTCGGTCGACGCCCCCTATGTCGACCGACGCCACCCTGCCTCTCCACCGCCTCTCCTTCACCAACAAGTACCCCCATGCCCTCTACACACTATAAAAGGGGCACTAGAGCTCGGTTGAGATCATAACTCAAGCATGCAAGGCATTCAAAGCTCTCTAGAAGCTCTCTAAGAGTAGTAGCTAGCTAGTAGTGATAGAGTAGAGCGGAGCTCCCCTTGGAGTCCGGAAGAGTCTTTTGGTCTAATATAGCTCCTTTGTAATCTTTCTTTTAGCATTTACTTTATTTAGTACTTTACCTTGTGAAGTACTTTATTCAGTAATATAGCTTTGCTTAGTTCAAGTCCTGTCTTGCTCTTGTTTATCATTGGTGAGTCTAGGTGCTTGTCCTTTGGCATTTGCATCATTATTATCTTAGTGTTTAGTTCGTTCATCATTAGTACTTGTTCTACTTTCTGGTTAGGGAGTTTCGATCTTATTTCACCGGAGCTTGGATTGAAACAATGAGCTTATAGATTAAGCGTGGTGCTTAGGCTATATCTTGCCTATAGGTACAACTAGATCCCTAGAAAGATTGTGGTAGTTGGTAGGTGGTGATAGCCCTATCCTTCCTCTATGTTCCACCATGTTGGGTCTAGTTATTAAAACGTATGGCTCATAGTGCTTTGTGCCTGATTGAATTTAGGGCAAGTACGCCCCTCGTACTAAAGACATTCTCACTATCATTAATTTACTTTTGTTGCTTTAAGATTACATACTCTGCTTCTTACACTTAGCTACACTATGCTTCTAGTTACCACCATTTGTGTGATCAATCCTTTTATCTTTTCTTTTACATACCTCATCCATGACCCTAGTTTTCCTAAACTTACCTACTTAGTCTACCTAGACACGTCCCCTGACATGCCTAACCACCTTCCTTTGGGAAAATATAAATTTGACACTAGTGCTACATGATAGTTGTATGTGCTTGCGGAATCCCCTTTCCTATATACATAGTTATAAACCATCAACAAGCATTTCTAGCGCCATTGCTAGGGAAGGAAACTGGTGCGTGTTACCAATCTGTCGCTAGGTTCTGCTAACTAGGTCCCTATCTTAGCAACCTTCTTTTCCTTTTTCATTTTCTTTTTAGTTGCCTTCTTTTTTTCCTAGCACGGTCATGGCTAATAGGACCCTCCGTGAGTTTTCTACCCCCTCGGCTGCTAATGTAGCCATTGGTCCTGGCATCATCAATGCTGACACTCACTTTGAGCTTAAGCTCGAATTCATCACAATGGTGCAAGCTAGTCTTTTCTGTGGAAAGCCCACGAAGATGCTAATGCACATCTCCAACACTTCTTGGAGATTTGTAGTACCTGTACCATTAAGGGAGTGACCCAAGAGGCCATGCGTCTTCGTCTTTTCCCCTTCTCCTTGTTGGGAAAAGTGAAACAATGGTTTTACTCGAATCGCAATGCTGTATATACATGGGACAAGTGTTCCAATGATTTCCTAGTTATGTTCTTCCCGATAGGTAAGACCAATGCTCTTTGCAACAAAATCTCTAGCTTTCAACAACAAGCTGATGAATCGATTCCTGAAGCCTGGGAACGACTTCAAGAGTATGTCGCCACATGCCCACACCATGGTATGGAAGACTGGCTTTTGATCGAGAACTTCTACCATGGCTTAGTTCCGTTGGATAGGAGCCATTTAGATGCTGCCACTGGAGGAGCATTCTTTTCGCTTAATGTCATAGATGCCAAGGCATTGATCGAGAAGATGGTTTCCAACCAAGGATGTAGTGATGAACAACTATAGCCCCGCAAACGAGGTATGCATTCTCTTAAAGAAGCTGACATGCTTGCAGCCAAGGTAGATCTGCTCGTAAAAAGACTAGAAAATTGGGAGAAAATGAGTGCCAAGAAACTGTACAAGCCATGGACACTCATATGACTTGTGAAGTTTGTGGAGAGAACGGACATTCAGGCAATTTTTGCACTGAGACCCATGAAGACCTCAACTTTGTCAACAATGACAATAGTTTTCATCCTCAAAATCAAGGATAGAATCAGCACTCCAACAACCAAGGAGGTAATAGTTACAATAATTATTCGTAATGTCTGAGTAATCAAGGTAATAATTATCCTTTCCTTAAAGATCTTGTCTATAATCAAAGTAGAATGACTGATAGTATAAATAAGAAACTCCATGCTAATGACAAGATGTTGGAAAACATAAATGCTAAATTGGATGATTTTTCTTTGGCTACAAAGAATCAACTTAGCTTTAATAAGATGCTAGAAACCCAATTAGCAGCTACTATCTCATCTTTTGAGAAAGGAAGAATTCCTAGCAAGCCTAAAGAATTCATGGAGACCGCCAACCTCATCACATCAAGTTATGATTTTGGTTTCGATGGTTGGGGTGTTCCTATTAAGAAAGGTGATCCTAGAAGTCTTGCTATTACTTGCTCTATTGGTCCTCATATTTTTGAAAATGCAATTTATGATCTTGGATCTAGTGTAAACATAATGTCTAAGGAAATTTATGAAAACTTGTTTTACACTTATTTAGCTGCAACTTTTGTCTATATGCAACTAGCTAATTAGTTAGTGTGCTATGTAGAAGGGATAGCCCTAGATCTTTTGGTCAGAGTTAGAGATTCTTATGTCCCTGCAGATTTCATGATATTAAATATGGGAATTAGCAAGGATGCACCCCTCATCCTTGGCTGTCCTTTCCTTAATACCGCTAATGCTTGTATATATGTGCATCTGGGCGAATTCAATTCCACTTAGATGGAAGGAAAGAAACATTTGCTTTAGCCTCTGGAAAACATGTCTTTTATGAGAAACAGGAACAAAAGAAGCAACCAAAGAAGAGAAGAACCAGAAAGCCAAAGCCAACTGAGGAGAAGGAAAAGCCTGGCAAGAATAAGCCAAAGCCACGAGGGACATGGCGCAAGAAGAAAGAAGCATCGTCTACATCACCGTTGCCTGATCCTGTGAACATCCCTGAAGAAAACAAGGAGGAAGAATTCCCGTACAAGGAAGAAGAACCCCCATGCAAGGAAGAACAGCCATGAGCCGATACTAGAAGGTACGCTTTTTACTGCATTTCCATTGCATTTAGTATAGGTTGCATTTGCATATTTCCCTTTTCAACTTTGCATTACATGTTAGGTTATTAGTTGCATGTTTACATTTTCAATAAAGGTACTTATGAAGTACTAGCATTTAGCATAAATTCATAATAATATAAAAAATCCAATAAAATAAATCTCATAATAAATAGGTTTAGTAATAAATTATTGTAGTAATAAATGAAGAAAGATTCGAGAAGAGTTGCTCGAGAAGAAGATTCCAACCTCCGCAAAAGGCAAGCTTGGGGGAGAACCTCTCCCGCTTAGGTATGAAGTTATTCACACCTTCTCTTTTATCTACATTAATTCTTTGTATTGAAAAATATATATATATATATGCATGATATATACAATAACAATACTAGCATAATAATGATAATAGAATGTGAATACAACTATGCTATTATAACCATTGTAGAGGAGAATCATTAAAGCTGCCTTAAACACTCTTGCTCCAAAAATTGATGTTCAAATACATTTTGGAAATGATGAATAATTGCTCTGTGATACTTTGCAAAAGCTTGTTATACAACCCTTTACTTCTCAAGTTTTGAGCATACAAGATTAGAGTTCATCTTATGTTGACTGCTTTTGTGGGTTGCGAATGCTAGAACCAAGTATAGGCTTTTGTGAGATATGTGTGACAGAGATTAGAGTAAACCTTTTAACTTGTCTGAGGAATAGTTGAGACAACCTGGAGTTTTGTTCTTACAAAAAGATAAAAATCCTTGCTAGAAGTTCCTCAATGGTGAAAAAAATTCCTACCAGCACCAAATATATGCTTTCTAATATGATAAGCCTACACAAAAAGCTGCTTGTTTGTTTTGAGCTTTGTCAAGCCTTATCGATTTGAGTAGAGAAACTTGTCATACCCTTTGATCAAGATCATGTACACTCCAAATATATATGTGCTACTTCTACACTAGAAGTATGCAACCACCATTCCATATTTATGCACCCCTTGCTCGATAAGAGACATATGTTAATACCCCCTCTAGTTGTCTATCATTATAAAGAGAGGCATGGGCTACCAAAAAAGAGAGAGAGAGAAGAGCAAAAGGCTATATAGTTCAAAAAAGAGAGAGAAAGAATAAGGTAGCCATGCTCTCTCAACAGAAGCTAGAGGAGGGGAAGTTCTCAAAAGGAGTACCACTTCCACAAAATACCACACACCTGCACATCTTGATCATTTTGTATGACTTGTTGCTCCTTGTGATCCAAGTGTTTGACTTAGAAATAAATTCAATTCAAGTAAGCCTTGCTTTTTACTCCCTACCTATGAACTCCACATAAGCCTTAGAGTAGGAGAAAGGCTAAGATCTTTTGGCCTTGGGGAGGATTCAAACACCATTGAGAGATTGAGTGTACCATTTGAGGAACTTAGGCAAGTTTTTCTTTCAAAATCTTGAAAACCTCCAAAAAGTCTTGGCTAAACCAAAACAGGGAAGAAAGTTTCTATTTGTGCTATGCTAATCTTGCAACTACCTATGTCAAGGTGAAAGCTATAAGCCCCATATGGCTAAGACTGATGGTGATTTTCTAACACTAACTTGCTCAACTCAAGAGATAGTATTGGTTTGTATATGAGTTTTTGCAGGGCGTTACATTGAAGCAATTCCTGATCCAACATGCTAAACCCGCATCTTTGCTCGGGACAAGCAAAGGGGTAGCTTGGGGGAGCTTGTTGATGGTCACTAAACACCCAATTTGACCATCAACATTCCACCCAATTCAAGGTAAAACAACATCACATGTGCCATATTATGTTTAAAATTCACCTAGTTCCACTTGTACTTGGAAAAAATATTTATATGCAGGAAAAATCACAAAAATAGACAAATGACGTGCATAGGAGACAATGGGACGTGGCAAGGGCCATGGGCCCATAGTGCCACGTAGGCCAACGCCTAAGGGCATCACCCAATGCCCCACCTGGCCTGCCACATCACTGATCTACGTGATATGCAAGGTGGCACCTCCAGGAGTCATCACCACGCTTGATCCATGTTGGTTTGATCTAAGGATGGAGGTTGTTGATGGTCCTTAACATCAATTATAAACCATCAACATATCATGCATATATACATAATTCTGTCACCAAACATAGGTTTAGGGTTTAAACTAATAAATTCCATGAGTATTGTTGAATCTATGTTTGCAGGAGGATTTAATCAGAAAACCATCAAGGTGGACCTATTCGTCAAAGTAAATCACGTTTATCCATGACGAAATTGACTTAGGAAGACTCTAGAAGCATCCAGAAGACAACTCACTGAAGATCGAGCCAAGAGGCTGACAAGGGGGCTGGCTAGCCCCACCACTAGGCTGGCCAGCCTATGGGTCCCATAGGTCATCCCCTCCTTCATACGTCGGTTCCCCATCGCCTTAAGGATCAAATCTATGCTGTTGTTTAAGGTCGGTTTGATCCGAGGGTCCATAATTGACATTGCACCCTATATATATGCCCCTGTAGCCCCTCTAGGAGAGCCATCCTAAAACCCTAATTCATATCCTCCTCATTAGGATCAGAGCCAGCTATCAATAGAAGATTACTCCTCCATAGGATCTAGTCTTGTAATTAGAAATAGTGATATAGAGAGTGAAGGAAGTGTTTGGAGGTAGTATCGGCCTGTCGATGCTTTCTCTATGGCTTGTGCCTT
Source organism: Miscanthus floridulus (assembly GCF_019320115.1). Classification (NCBI taxonomy): domain Eukaryota; kingdom Viridiplantae; phylum Streptophyta; class Magnoliopsida; order Poales; family Poaceae; genus Miscanthus; species Miscanthus floridulus. The sequence goes on from NC_089589.1 coordinate 99,170,934, forward strand.
GGCAGATTCAAGTTCTACCTAAGCTTGCATCTAAGATTTCTCTGGTAATCAATTTTTGATTCAAGTAAATATCGTGTTTATATTGTTCTTTAGGTTTGCAACTCTTTTGAGTTCTTTAATCTATTAGCCATAGGTTAAAGTAGTATTCATAGTGTAAGCATGGTGCTTAGACTCGGTTACTCATGGATGTACCCTACATTCCAAATTGGCGGTAGCTCATGAGGGTGACTCTTATAGCCACGTTTAATCCTTTGTAGTCCACCGCCTGTTTGTAGGCCGAGCAGGACCTAGTTACTATAGGAACATACTTTGCTTGTGTTTTCCTTAGTAACATCCCTAGAATTGAACAATAGAAGACATAGCTTACCAACATTAGAACTAGAAGACCTTTGTGATCTCCTCTATACTGCTGTTATCTTAAGTCTTGTTGCTACTCCTGGTTAAGTTAGATTGTAGTTAATCTCACATGTTTCCCTATGGATACGATACTTGGAATACTTCTGGGTGAAAGCTACAGCGGTATCAGTGCGCTTGCAGATCTTTTCTGCTTGCGTTAATAAATATCAATAGAGGTTGAGCTCCCACGGATCCATGGGCCCACCGTCATTCACTTGGAGGGGCCAAACCAACCTCCAAACCGCCATTCTGACCATGACAACCGACCTACCTGCCATGCAACCACCTCCAGGGGCTATCAAGCACCGTTGGATGGTAAGGCGATGGGATGAACGGTCGGCCGACGCCCCCCAATATCGACCGATTCCACCCTACCTCTCCACCACCTCTCCTTCACCAACAAGTACCCCCATGCCCTCTACGCGTTATAAAAGGAGCACTGGAGCTCAGTGGAGATCATCACTCAAGCATTCAAGGCATTCAAAGCTCTTTAGAAGCTCTCCAAGAGTAGTAGCTTAGAAGTAGTAGCTAGCTAGTAGTGATAGAGTCAAGCAGAGCTCGCCTCGGAGTCTAGAAGAGTCTTCTGGTCTGATATAGCTCCTTTGTAATCTTTCTTTTAGCATTTACTTTATTTAGTACTTTACTTTGTCAAGTACTTTATTCAGTACCATAGCTCTGCTTAGTTCGAGTCATGTCTTGCTCTTGTTTATCATTTGTGAGCATAGGTGCTTGTCCTTTAGCATTTGCATCATTATTATCTTAGTGTTTAGTTTGTTCATCATTAGTACTTGTTCTACCGTCTAGTTAGGGTGTTTTGATCTTATTTCACCGGTGCCCAGATCAAAACAATGAGTTTATAGATTAAGCGTGGTGCTTAGGCTATATCTTGCCTGTTGGTATGGCTAGATCCCTGGATAGATTGTGGTAGTTGGCAGGTGGTGACAGCGGTATCCTGTGGGTCCCACATCGACAAGCCCCCGAGCACTTCATGGTTGAGCTCTGGAAGCCTCGTCTTGTTCCTTCAGGTCTTGTCGAGCAGGAACAAGCATCGTCCGAGTGCTTTCTTGAGCGAAACCATGTAGCGCTTCGTGAGATCTTCGGGTGGTGTGTACCTTTTTTTTGAAAAAAAGTACTCCTTTCAGTGGCATTCTAAGCACCGGATCGAGGGGTGTTGTCTCTCTAGGAACCCCGCCCTCCTTTATATAGTTAGGAGGCCAGAGTCCTAGTCGGTTTACAATGAGAGTTCCTAGTAGGATTATAGAATAATACTACTACTAAGATTACATGGAAAGAATCCTAGTTAGACTAGATCTTCTCTCTTCCTTGAGGTGTATCCCATGGGTCCTGCATCGACAAGCCCCCGAGCACTTCATGGTTGAGCTCTGGAAGCCTTGTCTTGTTCCTTCAAGTCTTGCCGAGCAGGAACAAGCGTCGTCCGAGTGCTTTCTTGAGCGAAACCGTGTAGCGCTTCGTGAGATCTTCGGGTGGGGTGTACCTTTTCTTTTGGAAAAAAAGTACTCCCATCTGGGTGTAGCCCCTGAGCCTCTTGCTATTTGGAACAAGGAGCTAGAGGGTAAAATGCTCGATGAATCAAAACAGCATACCAGGAGGGTATTTATAGACCAAAGAAGCGGTGCACATGGACCGGGAGCATCAACGGAACAAACCTAACAAAGGACATAGTGAAAAGACAGAATTCAATGAAAGAGGACCCTGGCGTGAAGGAACAGTACTCAAGAACAAGCATATTCGGAAGAATATACCAACACTATACAACTCATGAACAAACAACATTTACACTCAACCACCACCATACAACTACATCTGACAACAGCAGACTACCAGAGAATATGCCAAGATCCAGTTCTTTTTTAATAAAAGAACCTAGATATATGCTCGGGGGCTGCAACAGGAGAGGTTTTCAGTTCTTTGAACAACTCAGATTCAAGACCCTCCAACTCTTTGTTCCAAATAGCAAGAGGTTCGGAGGCTACACTCAGTGAGTGCACTTTTTTCTTCAAAAAAAGCGCACATCACTCAGAAGAATTCTTCAAGACAGGAGTTTTCAAAAAACATAAGATTCAGGACCATCCAACTTTTTATTCCAAATAGCAAGAGGCGCGAGGGCTACACTCAGTGGATCCCCCTTGCCTGCACTGTGACTGTCCGGTGCAGATCAATGCCTGATCCGGCATCATATCAGACTTGGGTAGACAGATGCCTGCAAGCCTTCCCTAGTCCATGTTGTCTCGCCGTGCTGCTGACTTCCGCCTTAAATGTACTGCGTTCGTCCTTTGAAGAAAATAGTGTAGCCGAATGCGGTTTGTTCTATCAAGTAGCAATTTGGAACATGTAGTCGTTCCAGAGCCTAGTTGTGTCCGGGTTCCTTTTTGCTACCTTGCTTTTGCTAGTATATGGGTAGGAAGAAATCAGCGAGCAAGTCCTAGGCAACCTTTGTAGACGAGGAGGCATCGCTTTCTGTGATTGAAAATCAAGAATTCATGGCCATGAGGGCTGCTCAGAAGATCTAGCCGGCTCCGACTACGACTGAGGATTAGTTGTGCGAGCTTGTCAGTGATGGTCTGATCCAGGGCAAGGAGTTTGCTGATTGGAAAGCTCCAGGCGAGCATCGGGTCCCAACTCTAGGCCCTGGTGAGATTGTTCTTTTTGTCTCCTTTATCCATGCTGGACTCTGCCTTCCTGCTTCTGCTTTCCTTCATTGATTTCTCAGTTATTTTGGGATTAAATTGAACCATCTCACTCCCAATGCTGTCCTTCATCTTTCTGTTTTTGTTCATCTTTGTGAAACTTTTCTTGGAATTCCTCCTTCTCTTTCTCTCTTTCGTTACTTCTTCCGTCTGAAGCCCCAACCCCGCAGCGACGACACCCATGTTCTTGGTGGCTGTGGGATTCAGTTTCATCAGGGTCGTAAGAGTAAATTCTTTGATTATGACTTAGTTGATTCTGTGAGGGATTGGCGTGCCGACTGGTTTTATGCTGCCAATATGATTCCTCCTCTTGCTGTTCATTCTAGTTCTAGTCCCATGGTTAATGATCGATGGGATAAAAATCTCCTGACGATGGATGAGCTCCAGGCGATCAAGCCGTTTCTTGAGGGGATATGTACACTGAAACAACAAGGCTTGACCGACTTCGGGATCGTTTCTAGTTTTCTTCGCCGCCATGTTCAACCTCTGAAGGAGCGAGAGAATTATGGTTTTGAGTACTCTAGGGTGGAGGACCCTTCTCGTATGGTCCCTGCCCTTGAGTTGACTGATGAGGAGGTGCTCGAGCGCCTTCAGAAGATGTTGAAAGGAGTAAGCATCGTCCCGTATGCTGTCCCTGAGTATTGTGCTGACAACTCGCCTCCTGCTGTGAGTTGTTTTTTCTTATGCGGGTACTTTTTGTATTTCCTTTGGTGTTTTCACTTTTTGCTTAATCTTTCTCGTCTGGTTGTTTTACTCTTTTATAGGAATTGGGGCATAACTTCGTTGATCCGTTCCCCCTTAATGACCGCCCTGCCATGGTGGAGACTGGGAGAGTCTTGCTGGGGCATATTTAACCAGTAAGTTTCAAACCACCACGATGTTTCCTGGTGTTTCTTCTGTAGTTCTTTGATGCATATGTTGAGTATGTTACTCGTCCAGTTCCTTGAGCTCCTCGTAGTGTCGGAAAAGGGGGCGAGCGGATTGTTCTTCTTCTAGTTTGTCTGGTACAAAGAAGTCTCGACAGTCGAGTACTCATCCAGGTACTCAAGTTATAGGTAGCGTGCTCCTAGGTGAGCATATTAATACGTTTTGTCTTTTTGTTGCTTGTTTGTGCCTTTAACCGAGTACTTTTCTCCTTTTTCAGATGGCGCTGTGGTTGGCTTGTTTGAGAGTGAGGTAGATGAGGATGATGATGTGGCCCTTGTCATGCGCCGGTGAGTTGTTTTCTTGTTTTTCTGTTGTTGAACACCTCTTTTTGTTCTAACTCTGGTCTTGTTCTCTTGTAGTAAGCGGTCGTCGAGCTCGAGTTCTTCTAGGGCTCCGGTACCGACCACACCACTCCTGTCGTAGAGTGGTGGTGATATTTTTGCTGCTATAGATCCCCCTCTAAGGTCTTCTATTGGTCTTGGGGGTTTTATGAAGAAGAAGATAGCTAAGTGAGTGAATCTTGGTTATGTTTCTTTGCTTCTGTTTTCCTCTTTTCTGATTCATATTCTTATCGTCGAGTTTCCTTATCATCTTGCAGACCCTCGCCTTCCCTTAACCCTCAGTCGACCTCTTGTCAGTCCTCTGGTGCGTCCCTGTGTGCTGAGTCTCGGGACTCAGAATGTACGGTTGGCGAGGTGGCTGTGAGGGAGATAGGGTTCCCTGGCAATCACGCTGTTGCGGATTTGCTGACTCCGGGGGTGACCCTGGCCGTGGAGGTGGCTCCATCTGAGGGGGTAGCCGAGGCTTCCCAGGATACGGTCCTGGTCCTGTCTTCTTCGCATCGGTCAGCTTCTCCCTCTGCTCCTCTTGCTACTGGTGGTCATCGTTTGGATGATGATGTGGTGCAACAATTCAATGCCACTCATCGGTTGTCAGAGCTGACCGCTGCCTGGGGAACCTTTGCGACTTCTTTTGGGGAAAACTCCAGGTAAGTTTTTCTGAAGTTCTTTCTTTGGATGTTCGTCTTTCTTCTGTTCTTATGTCTTATTTTTCTCTCTCTCTCTCTTTTTGTTCAGTCTTTTTCTCGAGATCATACTGGCTTCTTTTTCTCATCTGAAACCGAGAAAAAGTTGTCTTCTGAGGTTAGTGCCCTAAAAATAGAGCTTGACCTCTATTGGGCTGAGATGGAGACAGAGCGTCAAACGCACCAAAGGGAGGAATAGGCTCTCCATGCCTAGGTGGTTGAGGCAAAAAAGCGGAGGGATGCTGCTGTCCAGGAGGCCTTGAAGAATGTGGAGGCCATGAAGAATGAGTGCAATGGTATTGCGGGTTTTTTTGTTTCCTTTTGTATTCAAATTTCCCTTTCTGCTGACTTGTTTTTTTGGTGCCTGGTCTAGCTCTATGAGTTGACAAGCAGAAGCTCTCGGAGGGTATTGAGGAAATGAAGATACTTGTTCGCAACAGTCACAACAAGGCTGAGGAAGTAATTACTCGTGCTGAAGAAGAACTCATGCTTGCCAAGTTGATTTGGCGTGGAGCTGACAGGGATCTTGTGTAGGTCCAAAAAACTATTGAAGTCTTGACTGGCAAGTTGGCGACAGCTACTGAGAACTAGAATGCTTTGTGGAAATCATTTAGGTCAGTAGCCGATCTCCTCCGGACTCCAACAGATGATGGTCAATCTTGGGCTCAGTTTATTCCTCAAGTTCTGACCCGTTTGCAGGAGTTCGTGAAGAGGTGCGCCCAACTATGTACCAGAAATGTTCTTGCCCAGGTCCAGGTTCTTGCTCCGGAGGTGCCTTTGTCCAAGATTGCAGAGGAAGCCGAGTCAAGAATATCTGGATGCCGTTGAAAAGGTGGAGCCTAAGGTCGAAGATTTAGCCAGTAGGATTGTGGATAATCTTAATATTGATATTTCTTCTCCTGATGACGATGCTTGATGTAATTGACCTTTGTACTCCAGCCTCTGTAATAGGATATTATATTTTGTTTTGAATGAAGATTCTTTATTTTTGTTGATGTCTTCTTTGCCTGGATGTCTTTGCCTTGTTTATTCTTCAAATGAGTTGTCCAAGTGATCAGAATTTTTTCTGAGTAGTCATTTCTTGGGCGTGGCGTGCATTCGCAGTTTAGAGTGGTCGTGTTCTTTCATCCATTGTAGGATAATTCCTTGATAGGTCGAGCGTTTGTATGGCTTTTATCTAAGCCTTGACTTGTTGAGTGCTTATTTGGCTTTTATCTGCGCCGTGTAAACAACTCGGGGTATGTAGATCGTTGTCTTGTCAGAGTCCCTTGATTTCTCGAGTGTTTGTCTTGCTTTCATCTATGCCATGTAAACAACTCGGGGTATGTAGATATTTGCCTTTTTGTTCTTGTCAGTATTGAAAAGACTTAGGACCGGCGATCTCAAGCATCTTTAGTTTCATTGCTTTCGTCCGGTGAGCTCAAGCATGTTTTCAGCTTTTTGCTTAACTCGGGGTGTGGCCAGCATCTAGCTCTTTCCCTAGTTGTGAAAACAACTCATGATCGGTTCGGGTGTTAGCTTATCAGCTACCCTCATCGGCGGGCTCAAGCATCTTTTTAGCTTTTTTGCTCTCGGTCGGTAGGCTCACGCATAATTTAAGCCATTTTGCTCTTTGGTTTGGGTGTTAGCTTATCAGCGACCCTCATCGGTGGGCTCAAGCATCTTTTCAGCTCTTTTGCTCTCGGCCGATATGCTCAGGCATAATTTCAGCCATTTTGCTTTTTGGTTCGGGTGTTAGCTTATTAGCTACCCTCATTGGCGGGCTCAAGCATCTTTTCAGCTCTTTTGCTCTCGGTCGATATGCTCAGGCATAATTTCAGCCATTTTGCTTTTTGGTTCGGGTGTTAGCTTATTAGCTACCCTCATCGGTGGGGTCAAGCATCTTTTCAGCTCTTTTGCTCTCGGCCGGTATGCTTAGTGAAAACAAGTGGGGGAAAGCCATAATAAGACATATGTTGTCGAGGAACACCATCTTTATTGATCATGAACATTGATATGCTTAGTGAAAACAACTTTGGGAAAGCCATAATAAGACATATGTTGTTGAGGAACACCATCTTTATTGATCATGAACGTTGATCTCTTGTGGCTTGTATATATATTCTTCCTTGAGTTGTTTTCATGCGTAGAATCTTCTCAGTTGGCTGATGTGCCATGTATTGTTGACTTCTTTTCCATCTTCAGTTATCAACTTGTATGTGCCTGGTCCGGTGACTTTTGTGACAATAAAAGGACCTTCCCATGGACTGAGTAGTTTATGGCGTCCGTCAGTTTTTTGTATTCTTCTTAGTACTAGGTCTCTGATTTGGAGTGATCGAGGCTGGGTATTCTTGTTGTAGTGGTGTCTTAAACCTTGGAGGTATCTTGCTGATTGAAGGGTAGCGTTTACTCTGACTTCTTCTATACTGTCGAGTTCTAATCTTCGGGTGTGTTCTGCTTCTCCTTCGTCAAATTGTTCTATCCTTGGTGATGTCCAGATCAAGTCGGCAGGTAGTATGGCTTCTGATCCGTAAACTAGGAAGAAAGGTGAGTATCCGGTGGCTCTACTTATTTGAGTTCGTAGCCCCCATACTACTTTGGGTAATTCTTCAATCCATTTGGATCCATGGTCCACTAGTTCTTCATACAATCTTGGTTTTAATCCGGCTAGTATGAGTCCATTAGCCCTTTCTACATGTCTGTTGGCTTCTGGATGTGCGACTAATGCGTAATCTATGCCGAAGCTACAATCCTATGCCCAACTTTGGAATTTTGTATCTATGAAGGGGGAACCCAAATCTGTGATGATTCGATTGGGCATGCCGAAGCGGTGCATAATGTCTTGGATGAACTCGACTGCTTTGGCTGCGCTATATTTTGCGAGTGGTTTGTATTCAATCCACTTGGTGAACTTGTCAATTGCTACAAAGATGTACTCAAAACCGCCCTTTGCTTTCTTGAGAGGTCCTACTTGATCCAGCCCCTAGCAGGAGAAAGGCCAAGCGGGAGGGATGCAGATGAGATTGTGAGCTGGTATATGAGCTTGTCTTGCGAACATTTGATAACCTTTGCATTTTCTGATGAGTTCTTCTACATCTTTCAAAGCGGTTAGCCAGTAGAGTCCGATGTGGAATGCTTTGCCGACTAGTGTTCTTGAAGCAGCATGATTTCCACAGCAACCTGAGTGTATTTCATCTAAGATCTCTTTGCCTTTTTCAAACGAGACACATTTTAGGAGTACTCCTGATGATGCGGCTCTTCTGTATAGCTTGTCCCCTACTAGGACATAGTTCTTGCTTCTGTGAACAACTCGGGTAGCCTCCACTTTATCTGCTGGCAACTTGTTCTCTTTGATATAATCGATAAAAACCTGGGTCCATGAGGTGGTGATTACCAAAATTTGGGTGCCTTTAGCTGGGAGTTCAGGGGTTATCTCACCGGGTTGTTTGATAGAGGGAGCTGATAACTCCTCTATGAATACGTCGGGTGGGACCTTTGCCCTATCCGATCCGAGCTTGGCGAGGACGTCTGCTGCAATATTAGAATCGCGCAGGACATGTAGAATTTCTAATCCTTGAAAATGTTTTTTGAGTTTTCGTATTTTAGCACAGTAAGCGCCCATGTTTTCTTTGGTGCAGTCCCAATCTTTGTTGACTTGGTTGATGACTACTGCTGAATCGCCATATACGAGTAATCGCTTGATTCCAAGGGTAATTGCCACTCAGAGCCCGTGGATGAGGGCTTCGTATTCTGCTTCATTGTTTGTAGCTTGCCATAATATCTGAAGGACATACTTGAGTTGTTTTCCATCTAGAGAGATGAAGAGAACGCCTACACTAGCTCCGCCAAGCTTGAGTGATCCATCAAAGTACATCTTCCAATGGTCAAGGATGGTATTTGACATAGGTTGTTGAATTTCTGTCCACTTGGCAACAAAATTGGCAAGGGCTTGAGATTTAATTGCCTTCCGTGGGGTGAAATCGATATTGAGAGGACCAAGTTAAACTACCCACTTAGATATGCGCCCTGTTGTGTCTCTATTATGTAGGATGTCTCCGAGTGGGAAATCTGTCACCACGGTAATCTTGTGGCTTTCAAAATAGTGACAAAGCTTGCGTTAAGTGATCAGGAGGGCGTAGAGTAGTTTTTGCACATGCGGGTATCGGATTTTTGATTCTGATAGTACTTCGCTGATGTAGTATACTGGGCGTTGTACTTTATATACGCGTCCTTCTTCTTCTCTTTCTACGACTATCGCTGTGCTGATCACAGTAGAAGTTGCCATAATGTATAGCATCATGTCTTCGTATTTCTTTGGAGGTGTGAGAACGGGCGAGGAGGTGAGGTATGGCTTAAGTCTTTTGAAAGCTTCGTTGGCTTCTTATGTCCACTCGAACTTGTCTGTCTTCTTTAGTAGGTTAAAGAAAGGTAACCCTTTTTCACCAAGTCTTGATATGAAATGATTGAGGGCCGCCATGCAGCCTGTTAGTTTCTGCACATCTTTGACACTTCGAGGAGGGCCCATCTCTGTAATGGCTCGAATTTGCTTGGCGCTGGCTTCGATTCCACGATGACTGACCAAGAATCCGAGTAGTTGTCCTGAAGGAACTCCGAATACACACTTGTTTGGGTTCAATTTCCACCTCCACCTTTTCAGGTTTTCAAAGGTTTGCTTTAAGTCTTCAATTAGTGTGTCCGGGTTCTTTGTTTTTACTACTACGTCATCCATGTATGCCTCTACGTTTTCACCGATCTGATCACCAAGGCACGTTTGGATAGTTCTTTGGTATGTGGCACCAGCATTCTTGAGTCCAAACGACATGGTCTTGTAGCAGTAGGCACCGAACGGAGTGATGAAAGATGTCTTGCTCTGGTCGTGTTCCTTTACTGCGATCTGGTGATATCCTGAATAGCAATCATGAAATGAAAATAGGGCAGATCCTGCTATTGAATCAACTATCTGATCAATGTGGGGTAGCCCAAATGGATCTTTTGGGCAGTGTTTGTTGAGATCTGTGTAGTCGACGCACATGCGCCACTCGTCCGTATTCTTTTTTTGTACTAGAACTGGGTTTGCTAGCCAATCTGGATGAAGGATTTCTCTGATGAATCCGACTGCCATTAGCTTTGTGATTTCTTTTTTAATTGCTGCCTTCTTGTCGGGTGAGAATCGTCGTAGCCATTGCTTCACAGGCTTGGAGCCTTCATTGATATCGATTCTGTGCTTAGCCAACTCTCTTGGGACACCTAGCATGTCGACCGGCTTCCAAGCGAAGATATCTTTGTTGTCCCGAAGAAAGTTGGTGAGCACGAGTTCCTATTTTGATGAGAGGTGGGCGCTGATGGTTGCCGTTTTGGAGGGATCACCGGTGCCCAGGTCGATTTGCTTGACGTCGGCTTCTTTTGGTGGTGCAAGGATGTTGGGCTTTTTAGCCGGTATCTCTAGTTCTTCTGGGCTCATTTCTGTGGCAATAGTGACTATTTCTTTTCTACCATTGGCGGCTTGTGCTTTGGCTGCAATTTGAATTGCCTCAACGTCGCAGTCAAAAGCGCGCTTCAAATCACTTCAAAGGGAAAGGACACCGTTAGGCCCTAGCATCTTAAACAATAGGTACGGGTAGTGCGGTATCGCCATGAATTTTGCAAGTGCTAGGCGCCCGAGGATTGAGTGATATGATGAATCGAAGTCTACAACTTCAAACTTGATGAACTCTGTTCGGTAGTTTGAGGGAGTTCCAAAAGTAACCAGTAGAGTGATTTGTCCAAGTGGCATGGCTGCCTTGCCGGGTACTATCCCATAAAAGGGGTGCTCGTTGGTGTAATCATCCCGGCGAGTTGTAGTCCCATCTTCCTTAGCGATTCTAAAAAAATGATGTTGAGTCCGACTCCCCCATCGATTAGTACTTTTGTGACAGTCATACCGGCGATAGTTGGATCTAGAACCAGTGGGTAATGGCCTGCATTTCCTATGCTAGTCCATTGGTCTTCTCTTGAAAACTAGATTGGATACCGTGACCAATTGAGATATCTTGGAGTAGCCGGTTCTGCTGCCACGATGGTTCGTAGAGCTAGCTTTTCTTGATGTTTGCTTCTGGAATCTAGGGCCCTAGCGAAGATCACTGCTACTGTCCCCCTAGATTTTTGGAATCCCTTGTCTTCGTGGTTGTCTTCATCTTTTTCTGATTGTCTTCTTTAGTGTTTACCTTATTATCTTTTCTTGTGTATCGATCGTTGAAGGTGTAGCAATTTCTGATGGTGTGATTTCCTTTAGGGTGCCAGATGCAATGCATGTTTTCAATGTCGTCATACCTTCTAGGTTTGGAAAACTTCCTTGATTTGTCAGCCACCACTACGGTGTTGTCTGGTCCACATTTTCTTTCCTGATGTCTAATGTTTCGATGATTTTGCTTGTCCGGGTTGTCTTGGTTGTTTCTATCTGGGAACCTTTCTCATGTCTTCTCCTCTGCAGTAATCATCTTTTCTACTATGTGTCTAAATTCTTCATTGTTTCTCGGGTTTTCTTTGTAGAAGTCCCGAAATTGCCACCTAGCCATGATTCCGTGAGAGAAAGCTTCGATTACTTCTCGTTCGGTGATGTCATGTACTTGAGCACGTAGTTCGCCAAATCGTCGATAGTAATTTCTGAGACTTTCGCCTCCTTTCTGCTTGAGTCCTTTTAATTCTATGTGGGTGATAGGGTGCGTAATGATACCCATGAAATTTTCATAGAAAACTCTTTGCAAGTCCTCCAAATTTCTGATTGACCCTAGATTTAATTTGTCGAACCATTGGAGGGGCATGGTTTCTAGGGCCATGGGAAAGAACAAGGTCTTGATATCGTCGTCTCCTCCGGCTAGTTCAATCGACTATGAGTAAATCTTGAGCCACTACCTTGGTTCGGTCTTGCCATCATATTTAGAGTGGTTGGACGGCTTAAACTTGTGAGGTAGTCGTATTGAAGCAAGTCTGTTTGCAAAATAGGGGAATCTATCGTGCGTTCTAGCTTTGGTGTATTCTGATTCAGCACCTCCTTCTAGCCAACTGTTGTCTTGGTGAGAGTAGTTCTGCGGGGCTGTCTGAATAGGTACTTTGCTTCTGATCTTTCTTGGTTGTTTGACTCAGTAGTTTTGACTATGGTCCCTTCTACTTTCTCTGTTGTGACTTCCACTTGGTCCGAGTCTCTCGAAAGCGGACTTCCTTTGATTTTGATCTTCCTGCCCATGAGATGTTGACCTGGAAGGTAGTCTTGAGCGGGTCCTTCCATCGTGTGTCCTTAGGGCTATTGACTGGAGAAGGTCCCAGAGCTGTTCCTGTCTTTCACTGGGATGTGAGGTCACTCTGAGTTCATCTAGTGCTTCTCGGATCCTATTGTAGGGTGTATTCACCGCGCATCTTTCTTTGAGTTCTTGCTCTGATTTTCTTCTATTGTACTCGACCAGATTTGATTCGTATCTGATCCAAGCTTCCTTGCGCTGCCTAGCACGACGTTGGCATCCTTGTTTTAATTTGTTTCTTCTTTCTCTGGCTTGCTTCTGATTCTCGGTCTCACCATCGTGCCCTTGGATAAAGGGTGATATGTTGGACTCAGATTCATCCGATGACCTGATGTTGGGTGCTTCTGGGGGGACCAATGGTGATCGAGGATGTCGAACCATGAATACTTCTCGTGCGTGAATTGTTGTGTTATCGGCGTCGGTTTCCACACTGTCGTGGTCGTTGATAACTTTAGTAGAGGCTTCACGGTCGTAGATAGAGTCTCCTTCTTGGTTGGGTAGAATTGCTATTGTCGTCATGCCGACTAGTTAGGTACCGCTATCCTCAGGAACAGAACCTGGCCAGTGGATAATGTAGTCTTGAGATGTTATAGTTAGTACGAGACCTTCCTGAGCTCCTTTCAGTGGCATTCTAAGCACCAGATTGAGGGATCCTTTGGGCCATACCTGATAAGATTTTGCCATGTTGTGGAGTCCGAATGGAAAAGGACCCGACTTCTTGAAAGGATTCTAAGTGTACTCCGAGTTGTATTCTTGATAGGCCGAAGCCACGTTCTAGAACCCTACCGGAAAAGAACTTGGTTGCTCGAAAGAACTCAGGTAAGACTCCATCTCGGATGCGGAGCCTGAGTTTGAGTTGGATGCGCAAAGCCTCGAAATCTGAGTTGGATCGGACATCACGAGCTATGCGAATCTTCCTGCGAGTTGATCTGTCGTAGTCGCCGAAATAGAAAGGTCTTCATGGTGATCTGAATCTTCGAGGAGACGGCTTTGGAGCCTGCCATCGTCGCTTGCCTCGCAGATCCATGAACCGAAGATGAAGGTTGATCTCGTCGATAAGATCTTATTGTCGAGGTCCGTCGAGCTCTCGAATGCAAATTCGCTGAAAGCCCCTACCTGGCGCACTAGCTGTCGATGTTTCACCACCGATAGCCTACCACGGGGGTACCCGGGGCAGTTTGTTCAGACTTCAGCGTATGCAGAACTCGATGGTAAGCATGAGAGACAGTCGATTTATCCTAGTTCGGGCCCTCGACTATGATCGAGTAATAGTCCTACGTCCAGTCGGCGTTAGCCTTTGCGTTGGATTGATTGTAAAGTGTTGTCTCTCTAGGAACCCCACCCTCCTTTATATAGTCAGGAGGCCAGAGTTCTAGTCGGTTTATAATGAGAGTTCCTAGTAGGATTACAGAATAATACTACCACTAAAATTACATGGAAAGAATCCTAGTTAGACTAGATCTTCTCTCTTCCTTGAGGGGTATCCCGTGGGTCCCGCATCGACACCTTCCTTTGTATTCCACCATGTTGGGTCTAGTTATTAAAGCATATGGCTCGTAGTGCTTTGTGCCTAATTGAATTCAAGGCAAGTATGCCCCTCGTACTAAGGACGCTCTCACTATCATTAATTTACTTTTTTTGCTTTAAGATTACATACTCTACTTCTTACACTCAACTACACTATGCTTCTAGTTACCACCGTTTGTGTGATCAATCTTTTTATCTTTTCTTTTACATTCCTCATCCACCACCCCAGTGTTGCTAAACTTACCTACTTAGTCTACATAGCCACATCCCCTGACACGCCTAACAGCCTTCCTTTGGGAAAATATAAATTCAACACTTGGTTCTCACCAAGCGAAGTGCTACATGATAGTTTTGTGCGCTTGTGGAATCCCCTTTTCTATATACACACATATGAACCGTCAACAGTAACTCCATTGTTGATCCTGTATGGGTTGTAAAAAGTGGATGATTCGGGGTTCCCCGAGGACGCTTGACAGACTACCAGAATTATCTGGCTCTCGTGTATAGCAGTCAAAGGTCTTTAGGACAATGACAGGTGCACGTGGGCCATATAATTGAGGTGGTTCTGCTATAGCTGGTATCGAAGCTCATACATGGATCTGCTACAACTTTACTTTTGAAAACATCAAAAGGATCTTACAAATTAAAAAGTTTTTGAAGAGTATCAAAATAAAAATGCACTTTAATCTCCCTTATGCTTGCTGTAGTGCCTCGTGAAGACTTTCTGATGACTCAATTAGAAGGCACCAAAAAGTTTTCAACACTTCTTCAGCAAGTCATGTGGAGAGTCAAACTTCTTCGACAAAGCTTTGTAGAGTGCTATTCAACATTCCGGCTGGTGCAGTGAGTATAGTATAAAATATTGCCCTATATAAGTAAGTTATGTCCTGTTGATGTGTGAAGACGTATAGGACAAGCATGCATCATATCATCCATATAAGGTTAAAATATAATCATAATTTAGATTTCCTCCTTTCATTCTATGACAACTATTCTTCTTTATAGTTGTTTTGTCCCAATAAATCTCGTCATGTACCATGTTTTTGCTAAATAACCACCCTTGGTAATCCTCGCTCCGTAAGTTCCTAATCCTGGGGAACTTCTGGATGCACTTTATTTACTATGCCAACTCAATATAGAAACCTGGGACTACTCCTTGACTTCTGAACCTATGCATGTGTCATGTCTTGGCTTCTTCTACCCTGACACATGCTATTTCCTTGATTTTGATAACCCGACATGAGTTGATTGAGAGTTACTGCAATTGTGTCCTATGGTGGTACCATGATCCATGACTACGGTACAGCGTCAGAACCTGGGGTCTCCTGTGGATCGTGACCATAAGGAAATACTACTGGGCACTCGCTGTTATCGAGGTCTGTGGTCGTGATCCAATATAGCCCACAATTAACGTGATTTCTCTCTCCATTGGATCTCCTTTGGAAATTCATGCATGTGCTTCTCCTGAATTTCCTAATTCCTTGTTAAATACTACCTTCCTTCGATCTCGGTTGTAATTCCCAAACCAAACCTTGTTGTTTTATGAACTTCTTGTAACTTAATGTTCTTGACACATTTCCTTTTCCATTACTTAACCCAAGGCCTTTGGCATTTCATAATCTTGGGATGAGATTTCTTTAAGGGGGATGATTGTAACATCCTAGATGTTAAAGGCTAATTAAAATTTTGATCATGAGTTGGCATAATTAGCAAGCATTGAGTCACTAATGCATTTCATGTTTAAGTTATAAACATAATCATGTTGTTTATGATGTGCTTTAGGTGATACATGAAATGTTAACAAACGTCAATTAAGGTTCTTTATGATTTTATGTATGTGAATTTGCTTAAACAATTAAAATTTTGTTAATATAAACTTTGCTGTTTAAAGGATGCTCTTGAATGTAGAATCAAAATGTGATGATGTTTCTAAGTCAAACATGTTGAAATTGGACTCCAAAGATTGAATTTAATGTTGTTTTTCCCTCCCTCAGCATTTTTTGCCAAGTCATGGAAATCAGTGTTAAAGTTCAATCTTGGGAGATTTATTAAATGAATTTTCATAAATAAAATTTTGTCCAACTTTTGTTCCATTGCTTGGTAGTATGATTGAGCTATGTGAATAGGTAATTAGTTGTAATGATTGATTATTGGTTGCTCATAAATTAAATCCCAAAGTTGCTAAGCAAAACTACTATTAAAACGTGAAACCGAATTCAGTTTTTTAGTTTCACAGAACCCCTCTTTGGAATTCAAAATCTTCAAAACCATCAAGTTTTTGGTGTCGATCCTTAAAGCAATGTGGGAGGGCATGTGTAGATGAACAACTTTTGTTCTTGGGGTTGATTGAGTTGCTGCACGAAATCATGAGAAAAGGAGAGGAAAAGGAGTTTTAGGCGTGAACAGTAGCGCCGGCAAGCAGCTACCACGCAGCTACTCACCGATGGCCGCTGCCTCTGTTTGCCGCCTCAGTGCGCGTGGACACACACCTGTTTGCGTGTTGAGCCCAAGCTAGAACTGGCAAAGCTAGAGAAGTCGCCGTCACCCTCTTAAGCGTGTCGCAACCGGCCATCCTCTCTCTTCTTCCCTTCCTGCTCACCGTCGACCGCCTCTGCTTGTCGACGAAATTCACTGTCGTCGTTCCACCTTCGCCCAATTCCACTTAGCCGCAGCCTCGCCTCGCCCTTGCGCTCCTCACTAACCCACTCGTATCACCTTTAGCCATTGGAGTATGCTGTGCGCCTGATTCCCGTCGCGGCGGTCCGCCATGGCCGCCGTGGTCACCTCGCCGTGGCTAGGTTTTCTCAGAGCAGCCCTCCCCCCTTGTTTGTTGTTTTAGCCTTCTTGCAAACCAGTGGTGTTCATCGCTCCTTTGTTTTTGCTAGGCACGCGCCAAACGCACCAGAACGTCGCCCTCGTCGTCAGTCCATGCCGCTGCGGTCGTCCTCAACACCGGCAGCCGTGTTGGTGCTATCTCCGCCTCAACCGAGTAGCCTAGCAAGTCAAGGTGAGCACCCTGAGCCTATCCTGAGCCCTAGTTAGGCTGGCCAACCGCCTGAGCTACGAACCCGCTGGCGCTTCGCCATGCTCCGTGCCGCTTTGCCACCATGGCCGTGTCCGAGCTCGTGCGAAACCCTAATCCGTTCAACCGACTCCCTAGATAGGTTCGTGTAGTCAAGGGGAGCATGTCGGTGTTCTTCCTGTTGCCGGAGACCTCACCTGCGGTGAGCTCCGTGTCTTACCCGCAGGCCGACCCGTAGTCAAGGCGGCCAGGGTCTGGTTTGACCTCGGCCCTGCATGTCTGTCATGGTGGGTAGAGAAGGGGTGGGTCAGAAAAGTTTTTGGCGCATACTACAAGAAACTTGTTAATCCGTGACAGATTCTTGGTGACGGATTTACAAATTGTCACTGACAAACGCAATCCGTGAAGATAATTTATTTTTTGTCATGGTTGTGCATCAGTGGATATTCCCGGCCCGTTAAATCGTGACGGTTTTATCCGGATCGTCACAGTGTATATGATTTTAAATTCGTCATACTCTAGTTAGCCCAAAACAATAGACCCGCTATCAATATTTATTGCAAAGAAAAATAAAAAAAAGGTGATTGCAAAAAGAATCAAACCTAAAAGATGATTTGTTAAATTATTTGAACTAAATAATTTTGTTAATTTGTTGTATGTATATGGTGCGTATGGCAAAACTAAAAATATTTTGCATATATATATATATATATATATATATATATATATATATATATATATATATATATATATATATATGGTGCGATGGGAACAAAAAAAACTGCAGCAAATAAAAATTGAACCAAACACGTGTAGGTAATAGGTAACCAACTACAAACCATTGAGCTACTTCTATGCGACCAAATGTGGACTTAAATAGTTTTATTTAGAGTAAAGTCCATGGCCGGTCCTTAAATTTGTCGGGGTGTGTCATCCCGGTCTCTGAACTCAGAAAGTGTGTTATTTCGGTCCTTAAACTCTGTTTGTGTCTCATATTGATCCAAACGGGTACGAGCAGTGCACAAGCGGGAGATGGACTCAGGAATTGTGTTATTACAGTCCTTAAACTCTATTTGGGTCTCGTATTGATCCAAACGGATACGAACCGTGCACGAGCGGGAGATGGACGCAGCAGGCGCTGAGGTCCGAAAATTTCCAAAAAAAAAACGAAATTTTCCAAAAATCAAAAAATAAAAAATTGGGCGAAAAGTTTGCCAAAAACAAAGCCTACGCAGAGGCTTGAACCGTGGATCAAATAGGTTCACAAGTTGATGCTTTACCAACGAGCTAACTTCCTCCATGTGTTGGAGAGCATTATTTCCATATTATCACATATGACTGCGCCTAGTCTTCCGATTGGGCCGCTGCCAGCCCACCTTTCCCAGCCGCGGTTTTCGAAAAACTTTAAGGCCACGTTGGGTTCCACCAGAATGGACCATTCTAGGCCCGGAATCATCCCGGTGTTATACAGATTAGTGAAGAAATCGTCCGACACGGAACGGATCCATAGGAACCGAATGAGCCCTAATGGCTTGTTCGGTTGAAGGGGAATGGCTCCCTGGAAATAATCCAGGCTGGTTTCGTATTCTAATTTAAATAGGCTTCATCAATTGGAATTATCTTAACCGAACGTGCCCTAAATGAAAACAAAATAAGTTGCTGCGCGGGAAAGGAGGATTGAACCCTCAACCATTTGAATGCTACTGCTAGAGACGTTCTGTACCACTAAGCTACACATGTGTTGACAATAACTTGTCAACAATTTGTTTTGTATACTCTTTTGAATTATTCAAACACGTGGACCAAATTATACCAAAATAAAAGTCTGAAGTTATCATATATTCAAATTCAAAATTTTGAATTGTTGGGCTGAATTCTAGGCCTATTCCCATCCTTGACCCATTGCATTTTTTTTTCCGTTATCAAGTGAATAGATAAGGTAAATTGTGAAGGTCCAAACAAACTTGAATGAATAAACGACCAAAACAAAAGTTGTAGATCTCAATGAGTTCTAAAAATTTGTAGTTGACGACTTTTCCATTTGAAATCAATTACTATCCCAAGATTGTGTTTGAAGTTCTCATATTTCTGAAATTCAAACTTTAAATTGTTTAAACAAAGTTGGATGGAGAAATGACCAAAGCAAAAGTTGTATGTATCGATGAGTTCTACAATTTTGCTGTTGACGACTGAACATTATTCACAAATGAACACAATCTTGTTAAAATGGTTTGAAATTTTTATGGCAAGCTTATACACCCACAGTATGCACCCATACTAATTTTTAGGATTTTCGAACCACTTTACGATATTATTACATTTTTCCGTCGGAGCCACCAAAATACAAGTTCAAGTAATCCCTTACAAAACTCTTCATTTTCCATCGATTTTAAGAATGTGAGGTCAAATTAAACATGTCTTCTTATATATATTCTTTTTCTAATTTTTTTATATTGGTCGGCATCACATGTGGTTCAAGTGAGAGTTATTTTACGGAACCATGTAGAAAATCACATAAACCTTAGAAAATAAAAAATTACTTAAAAAATTCATAAAAACTCCAGAAAACATCATTTAGGTAACCTAGTTTGTGTAAAAATTATTAGGACAATGTAAATGGTAGAATAGAAATCAAATATAATAATGACTGTGCAAATGATCCGAACTGGAAATAAAAGGAAAAAACTTGAAGGCTAACAGGCCAACATAACCAGAGTTCGGCCCAAATATCAAAATCAGCAGCCCAGTTTAACCTCCATCTCAACCTTGGCCGTTCGATCAGATGGACGGACGAGATCCATCCCACAATGAATAAAATGCCCCCACATTGGCTCTCCTCTTCGATAACCCTAGGCCTCTCCCGTTCCTCTCTCACACGCTGACGCTGCCATGGCCAACGCTCCTCCCTCCCTCTACCTTCCTCACACTCTGCCTGGTCGACGACCGTGCATGGGACGACGACTCGGCAACTGCGGTGGCGGCCACGGACGCCGAGCTGCTTAAGCTGGCGCAACGAGAAGGCTGCGCTGTAGATCCTTCGCTTCAAATCGCACGCCCGCGAGCAGATCCAGCTCCTCGTACGCTTCTCCCTCTCCGTCTTCTCGTTCGCGTTTCTCCGCTCCACCTCCTGCCTCGATCTCTTCGCCGCGAGCGCTTGGGTTACTTGCGGCTCTGGATCTGACCGGGGTTCCCTCTCCTCGTGTCATTTCCAGGTGGAGACGTTCGACGACTTCACCGTCGGTGGCGTCGACGACCTCATGGTATGGCTGCTGCAGATCGAGAAGTGTATCGAGTGTTGGTGATGAGTGGCATCTGTCCGATTCGCGGTGCTCGGTCGCTGGCTGTACCGGATGCGACGGCGGCAAAGCAAGACCATCGTGTGCGTCTGCCTCATCCTCAACGAAAAGGTGATCCTCTTCCCTGCTAGTCTGTAGAAATAGTCAATCACAACTATTCGCCACTTGGTTACATTAGATTGTGCATATCAGTCTACGTGATGACTCGAAGAGAAATAACATGTACACACACTTATATTTAGTCACTACTGTGATGACTCAAATAAATTAAATCTGTTAGAAATGATAACTGCACTGCAGGCTCACCTGTGTCTTCGTGTTGTCAATATTGATATTCCTATGAACTGATGCGAAAAATGTAGTCGCTGTATTATCCATTTTGATATTCCTATGAATTGGATAGCTGCTGATGTGAGCATAGGTAGCTTCCCTTTGAATAATTTCAGAAGCTGTTGATATTTATTGTGGTTGCTTGGAATCCATAAGTTCTGAGTGCCAATGGCAAGCACTACAGTTTCATTTGTTGTCTAGTCCTATTCTTCAATGCAGTATCTTGTCTGATAATAACAGTACTCTTTTACCTGAATCTTTGCGTAACAACAACAGGGTAGTAAGGTGCGTGGCTTGAATTCTCAGGTGAAAATTGCAGCTGCTAGTTTATCTCTTAGGTCTGTACATCACTAGCATAAGCATGGTTAATTTCCTGTGATGTCACTTTGGTGAATAAGTGCTAGACTGTTCAAGCAATATTTAACTATTCTTGTAAACTGTAGTTTATTTCCTTTGTTGTTTTGTTCATTTGCAGGTTGCAGGCAGTTTGTATATCTGAATCAAAATTGGTCACAAGTTATTTTTACATCTATTTAAGTTCAATACCAGCTGTTTATTTTCTTTTCTGTTTTGTTCATTTGCAGGCTTGGAGCAAGCAAGAAGGGAAGTGATGCCATTTGCAGGTTGCAGTACTGCTTGATGGCTGCTACCTGCAATTTGGTCCGATGGTGCTGTATGTAGTTTGCTCATTTTTTCTTTAGTTGCAGATTTTTCAATCTGTATTATGGTTGCAGACTTTTCAATCTGTATTATAGTTGCAGATTTGTCAATTTGGTTTGCTGGTACTCCATGACCGTGCTGCATGCAATTTTGGGAACCTGTATCTATTTTTTTGTTGGCTTATGTGCCATGGTGGATTGCACAAAGTAGTGCTTGATGTAACTTTGTATCTCATCTTATGTGATGTTATATAAACCTGAGATGCTATGTAATTGAAAATGAGTTGTTTGTCTATATGGGCTGTTGTATTATGTTTTATGTTCTATAATAATTGGCTGAAAAATAAATTGAAAAATGGGCTGAAATAGGATGCAAATGGGCTAAAAACAGATCGAAAATGGGCTGAATACAGATTGAAAATGGGCTAAAAATGGTCCATCTTTGATGTTGGGCTGTTAATAAATGGTCTGAGATGTCCATGTCATCATAAACGTAAACATCCATGATGACATGGTAATTCATCCGTGACGTTTATTTTTTGTCACAAGAAATGGACTTGGGCTCTCTACCATGATGATTTAAGATTGTCACCGATTCCCTTAATCCGTGATGATTTTCGACAAAACGTCATGGAGGTTAATTCATGACGCTCAATCCATGATGATATTTGAAATCATCACAAATGTTGCTTGGTGACGTTTCTATATTGATTCGTGACGAAAAATTTTCATCATGAATTAACAGGATTCTTGCAGTGGCAGAAAATGATTTTTCAATTTTCAGAAAAAATGCTAAATATGTTGATACTTGTTTAATTCATAACTAATTACTAGGAATGTTAAAAATATGAAATTTGTTCTGTAGCCTTGTTATGACATGCTCGGCCATGGGAAAATATGAATTAGCCATAATCAGTAGTTTTTATATGCTTAAAAATTACCTCTTTTAATAAAAAATGATTGTTGTATGATTTTTGTAGGCTAAAATATTAAATAATTAATCATGAAACTTTTTGTGTAAATGTCATGTGCTAATACCTACCATCACAAAAAGTTTGGTGTGTTTAAATGCCTTTTCCTCAATAAACAAAATGCTAAAATGAATTAGGAAAATACTTAAATGGTTTGGTGTACGTCGACAAAAGATGATCGGCAATCCACCGAGGGGTATCCCACGATGGTAGATTTGTCGTAGAGGTGAGCGAGATTAGGAGCGAGATGATAATACAAGCACCAAGACACAAGATTTAGACAGGTTCGGTCGTCAATATGACGTAATACCTACATCCACTAGGGGACCCCTGCCTCTCCTTATATAGTCTGGAGGGGCAGGGTTACAAGGAAAATATCCTATTTGGTACTATACAATAGCTTGTGGTGCACGCCGAGCAGCGCCGTGCACGCCTTGATCTTGTGGGCTGGGCCACCTCTGATGGTGCGGCCCATGTCTTGTCTTGTGGATACCGGGGGGCCATACCCCACAGCTAGTCCCTTAGCCTGACAGTAGGTGACGTAGTCACGTGGTGCCAGGATCAGAAAGTAGAAGACCAGCCGAGCAGGCAGCTAGTCCCCGGGCATAGCCACGAGATGAGAAAAGCGCACATTCACCGCAAGGTGAAGTGTGCCCACTTAGTCCCTGAGTCTGCTGGAAGATGAAGAATGAATCTTGTAGCAGGGTCAAAGAAAAAAAAGTCTGAAAGATTGCCGACGTCATTTGGCATGCGCGTATCAAGACCCCCAGACGTGCTGCCCAAGATCATCACCCCTGATCCAAACAGCATGGAGCAGCTTGATAGCACATCGACGAGACGTAGCAAGATCCGACCACCAAGGGAGCACCGAGGAGTCCCCGGCGTCGCTGGCGATATCCGAGCACCGAGGAGCGAGGAGTCCCCGGCGTTGCTGGCGATGTCCGAGCACCGAGGAGCGAGGAGTCCCCGGCGTCGCTGGCGATGTCCGAGCAGGGAGGAGCGAGGAGTCCCCGGTGTCGCTGGTGATGTCCCAGCACCGAGGAGCGAGGAGTCCCCGGCGTCACTGGAGATGATTGAGCACCGAGGAGCGAGGAGTCCCCGGCGTCGCTGGCGATGACCGAGCACTGAGGAGTCCCCGGCGTCGCTTGTGATGTCCGAGCACCGAGGATCGAGGAGTGCCCGGCGTCGCTGGTGATGTCCAAGCACTAAGCATCGAGGAGTCCCCGGCGTCGCTGGCGAGGACCGAGCACTGAGGAGCGAGGAGTCCCCGACGTCGCTGGCGATGTCCGAGCACCGAGGAGCAAGGAGTCCCCGACGTTGCTGGTGATGTTCGAGCACCGAGGAGCGAGGAGTCCCCGGCGTCGCTGGCAATATCCGAGCACCGAGGAGCGAGGAGTCCTCGATGTCACTGGCGTTGTCCAAGCACCGAGGAGCGAGGAGTCCCCGGCATCGTTGGCGATGGCCGAGCACCAAGGAGCGAGGAGTCCTCGGCGTCGCTGGCGATGTCCAAGCACCGAGGAGCGAGGAGTCCCCGACGTCGCTGGCGATGACCGAGCACCAAGGAACGATGAGTCCCCGACGTCGCTGGCGATGACCGAGGAGCGAGGAGTCCCCGGCGTCGCTGGCAAGGTCCGAGCACCGAGGAGTCTTCAGCACAGTTGGCGTTGACCGAGCACCGAGGAGCGAGGAGTCCCCGGCGTCGTTGGCGATGTCTGAGCACCGAGGAGTCCCCAGCATACCTGGCGATGTCCAAGCACCGAGGAGTCCCCGGCGTCGCTGGCGATGATCGAGCACCGAGGAACGAGGAGTCCCCAGCGTCGCTGGTGATGACCGAGCACCGAGGAGTCTTCAGCGCAGCTCGCGATGACCAAGCACCGAGGAGCGAGGAGTCCCCAGTGTCGCTGGCGATGTTCGAGCATCGAGGAGTCCTCGGCATAGCTGGCGATGTTCGAGCACCGAGGAGTCCCCGGTGTCACTGGCGACGACCGAGCACCGAGGAGCGAGGAGTCCCCGGTGTCGCTGGCGATGTCCGAGCAGCGAGGAGTCCCTGTCGTCACTGGTGATGACCGAGCACCAAGGAGCGAGGAGTCCCCGGCGTCGCTGGCGATGTCCGAGCACCGAGGAGTCCTCGGCATAGCTAGTGATGTCTGAGCACCGAGGAGTCCCTGGCGTAGCTGGTGACGCCCATGTGGTGAAGTGTGCCCACTTAGTCCTCGAGCACGAAGAAACCAAGCGCTGAGGAGTCCCCTGTGTAGTTGGCGATGAAGCACAAGCGACGAACAGTTTGGTCAACAGGTCGGCGACGAAGTGAGCATTGACTAGAAACGACCGGCGAACAGTCTGATCAACTGGTTGGCGACGAAGTCAATGAACCAAGCGGTCCGACCAGTTGATCGGTGGAGAAGTCCGAGCACTAGGTGGTCCGATCACCTGGATGATGACCCTGCAATACAAACATGTAGAATGGGTAGTACATGATGTAAAAATATATGAACTCCGGAGAAAAAATAGCGTATGTAGCTTGGCGATCAGTTGGAGCGAAGATGTATTTAATATAAACTGCCTGAACAGTTAGTGTGTAGCTACGTCTCTAGGCCTAGCTAGCCTGTTAACCATAACGTGGAGCGTGGAGCCCGTGCACGTGTAGGAGGAACAAGCGCCACTAAGGAGCCGCTGCCGACCACCCATAATGCAGAGGGCAGACGCTCGTGCACGTGTAGGGAGGAGCTAGAGACAGGGCCATCTCTAGAGGCGTCCAAGCATCAACAGGACTGTTCCGGGGTTCGGAAAATCATTTGGAGAGCAAACATGGAGAAAATAGCCCGGAGAAACGTCATGGCGATATATGGAGATTGGAGAATATTTAGAAGAATATTAAAACATGACTTAGCTTTAGACAGAAAGTCTGGTCGGCGACGTATGGTGTTATCTGGTTGGCGTTGACGACGAGCACCTAGCAGGCGGTGAGTTATTGGTGAAGATGA
The DNA here is from genome assembly GCF_019320115.1 of Miscanthus floridulus. Classification (NCBI taxonomy): domain Eukaryota; kingdom Viridiplantae; phylum Streptophyta; class Magnoliopsida; order Poales; family Poaceae; genus Miscanthus; species Miscanthus floridulus. Next base: position 99,196,031 of record NC_089589.1, read on the forward strand.
CCTCGGAGGTGGTTCCAAGATCGGATCTGCTATCGCGGGGGCTGGTGTTGCCAGCGATGAATCGTCGTCGTGGACCGACATGGATCTCCATGAGATTGACGACGAGAATGCATTGTTGATTTGAGGTCCATCTGGCTCGCCATGGGATCAAGCGCACACCCCTACCTGGCTCACCAACTGTCGACAAAAGATGCTTGGCAGTCCACCGAGGGGTATCCCACGATGGTAGATTTGTCGTAGAGGTGAGCGAGATCAGGAGCGAGATGGTAATACAAGCACCAAGACACAAGATTTAGACTGGTTCGGTCGTCAGGATGACGTAATACCTACATCCTGTGTTCTGATGTATTACATTGAGATGTATCGATTGTGTCCACTAGGGGACCCCTGCCTCTCCTTATATAGTCTAGAGGGGCAGGGTTACAAGGAAAGTATTCTATTTGGTACTATACAATAGCTTGCGGTGCATGCCGAGCAGCGCCATGCATGCCTTGATCTTGTGGGCTGGGCCACCTCTGATGGTGCAACCCATTTCTTGTCTTGTGGATACCGGGGGGCCATACCCCCACAGTGTATTTTTAGCACTGTTTGTGGACCTTGAAACATCCAAACCTCTGTTGTTCTTTGGTAACTTAATTACTTTCATGATTTGATTGGAATCCACTTGTTTAATAATAATTAAAATGGTTTAATTAAATATTTAGTTTGACTTTATGAATTCTTTGTAATGATTATGAGTTAAGAAAGATGTTAATCACATGTTGGTCCATGATAATTAAGTTAATCCTATAACAGCTAATTAACTTGTTAGTTAAATAATTGAAATACTTTTATAATAGTAACCCAAGTTCTTTAGCGAAGGAAAGTTGTACTCAACTTTCTTAAGTTTGATAAAGTTCATCCATGCACTTGTGTGTCTTTCATCATGCATCATGGCATGCTTTCCATCATGTTAAGCGCGCATCATCTTATTACGTGTAGTGCACGTGAGTGAGAAGGTTCATGTTGATCAAATTCTGGAGAAGGTTCGTGCATCGGTGGTGTTGGTGCCAAATTGCCTTCAGTGATCCCTGTGGAATCTAACCTTCTCCGAAATGCAGGCAAGCCCCGAAGCATAAAACTTCTCTTAGTATTTACAAATCTTTATTACACTTTAAGTCTTGTGAGATGTGCATTAAGTAAATAGGAGTTGGTCAAAAACCCTTGTTGCATGATTACCTTGAATTCAAGAATTCTTAGCTATATCCCACTAGTATGTGTAGGTCGATACCTCTAATGCTTAGTAATGCTTAGAATTCGATAGAAGTCGAATGATGGTTTCATCGTTCGCGAGAAATATGATTTACCTTGTTCTTCTCGGCTCTGCTTTTGGGTCGAGAGAATACCATGATAATGATAATGTTAAATGGAGACTGGGTAGAACTTGATATTATGGTAAGTGTTCTTGGGCAGACAGGTTCGCCTGGTTGTGCTCGTCCTGCCTGTATCGATTAAGGACCACTCGTTGTTGGCCCTTGGATCAAGATTTTGTAATACCGGCCACATACTCCGGTAAGCCTAATACCTTGGCTAATCCATTATGTGAAAAGACAACCACACACTGGGAGTGGGAGATGGCAGGAGTAGCAAGTACCCTACAAAAACATCCAAGATGACGTAGGGCGGTGGAGTACGTTACCCTCGGGTAGTGCGGACCGGTTCACATTTTGGAGGATCCGAGTGAGGGTTTGCTCTATGGTAACAGAAGACTTGATACTCGCACCAGCATCATAGTTAATCAATGGAAACATGGTTACTTATGGATATGAGATAAGATGAGATGAGATGAGTAATGAAGTGACTAATTTAGAACAGGTGCAAACTGGATACTAATAATGACTTAATGTTGAACTAAAACATTGAAAGTAAGGATAAACTTGTAGTAAGCTTTTCTGCAAAAGTTGTTCTTCCTTCCGACTTTCCCTTAAGCCTTCATACCCTCAGAGTCTTTTCTTTTAGTCAGGTAAGTCTTGTTGAGTACCCTCTAGTACTCAGGGTTTGTTTACCCCTGTTGCAGGTTTTGACTTGTGCTGGTAATCAAGGTCATTGTTGGTATTTCTTAATGCAAACAGAAATAATCCGCAAGCGCACGAAATTACCGTCGTAGCACTTCACCCGGAAGTATTCAGGGTATCGTATTTTCCACAGGGAATTCATCCAAGGACAACACAAGGCTGGAGAAGGTAGAGGTTGAGATGGATTCCTATGGTCACTACGATCAAAATGTTAACCGTGGTGGGCAAAAAGGGTTAACCGAGGTGGTTTTTGCAACCGCCTCGGCAGAAACGTCACGGTAAATCAATGATTTACTGAAGCGGTTCAAATGCCCGCCACGGTAAATCGAATAAAAAAACAAAAAAAAAGAAAACCCATGGATATAAGCTCGGTAAGCCCATCCAAGCGCCGCCGCTATGCTCGCTGGATCTGCGTTGCCACCGATCCCGCCGCTACACTCGCTCGCCAGATTTAGGCTCTTCCTCACCGGATCGAGCTTCTCCTGATCAGATCTGGTGGTGGCCGCTCAGATCCGACCTTGTCCTCGCCGGATTGAGCTCATCCTTGCCGAATGAGAGAGGGTGAGGGAGACCGCACCCTCCAGCAGTATGTGGGATGAGAGAGGGTGAGGGAGACCCACCGCTAGAGCCATCGAGTCCCGTCGCCGCTAGGGCCCAATGAAAGTCCATGCCACCGAGCCTCGCCACCGTGCCGCCAGAAGGAGAGAGGGCGCGCCGGGATAGCTAGGGCCGGCGCCACTACGTCGTGCGCCGTTAGAGGGCGAGAGGGCCCGCCGGGCCGTCTCAGGCTAGCACCGTCGCGCCACCACGCTGCGCATCAAAGGAGAGAGGAAAGAGGGCATGGGACTCATAGTGGAGATGGAGAGGGGCATCGGTGCATCTAGGAGATGGAGAGACAGAGAGAGGGTGTGGGCATGGGCGAGTGGAGAGGGAGTGAGGCATCGTGAGTGGAGTGGGAGGGGCCAAGCACAACTAGGATAGGTTGAGGGCACGAGCGATTGGAGAGAGAGGATGTGGCTGTGGGGGAGGAATGAGCTAGGGTTTTGAAAGGTCCTAATAGTTAGATGGGGGTGAATAGCCTATTAAAAAAATCTACAACAACACTAAGCCAAGAGGTTAGATAATTATGAGGCGAAGCAAGTGTCATGCTAGCCTACTAAAAATGCAAACCACCTACCAACAATTCTAGTTGCTATAGTCTCTATGTCACAAACAAGGCTAGGTCACTACCACTAAGTTAGTGAGCTCTCAAAGACTAACTAAAGAGCCTCACTAACCAAACTAGACAAGATACTAGCTAGCTCTCAAAACTAACTACACTAAAGAGCTTAGATACACTAGGAAAGTAAATGCACAAGAGAGGTAGTGAGTTATACCGTTGGGGCAAGAGATATATAATCAATCACAAGAAATCCCAAAGACAATGATGACACAATCAATTTTTCCTCTGAGGTTCACTTGCTTGCCGGCAATCTAGTCCCCGTTGTGGTGATTTACTCACTTGGAGGTTCACACGCTAATAGGAATCACACGCCACAACCAACACAAGATGAAGATCCATAAGCCACGCGCAATCCACTAGAGTTGCCTTTGGTGCTCCACCAGGGAAGGCACAAGAACCCCTCACAATCACAATGATCAAAGCCAGAGACAATCACCTTCCTCAGCTCAATGATCCAACAATCACCGGGCCATCTAGGTGTCAGCAAACACTAAGAGTAACAAGATCTCCACCAGCCCAAATCGCCCAACTAGTGCCACGAGATGCTAGAACACAAAGCAATGCACTAGAGGCTCTCCACTCTCACTCAAGATGATGAAATCAAGTGTGCAAGTGAGTGGAGTGGTGTGCTCAGCTCTCAAAGGGTGTATGCAGGTGTTAGGAGTGCCAAGAGGGTGGCCAAGGCCGGCCACCACCTCTATTTATAAGCCCACAAGAAAATAGAGTTGTTACCCTTTGGAGCAGCTTTCTACATGGTCACCGGACACGGCGATGAGCCACTAGGTAGGGGTGGCGGTGGCACCTCCAACTGTCGATAACAGCTAGTTTGACTAGCTAACCGGTCACCAGACACGCGACGGTGGCACCGGACATGGCACGGTGGTGCCACTCTGGCTAGCTGCCATTTTCCCTCCTCTCTAGAAAATTGGGGTGATGCACCACTATGGGGTAGTGGTGACCATGGCAGTGCCCATCCTGGTTAACCCTGCTCTCTGTTGAAAGCAGGCGGTGCCACTGGAGATGGTGGCGGTGCCCCCCACGGTGCACCGTCATGCCTAGGGTGGTGCACACCGCCACTGAGGGTGCTAGCCCCCACTGTGCTTCTCTCGGCCAAGCCCAGGTGGGCACCACCCTAGGGGTGGTGGTGCCACCGGACAAGGGGTGGCGGTGCCCCCCTCAGGACAGCACCCAACTACCTTCTCTCGGCCTCCAATCGGTCACCGCCATGGGGTGGCAGTGCATCGGACAAGGGGTGGCGGTGCCCCCAGGGCAGCACCCCAAACCAAGTTACGCCTCCTTTTCTTCACCTTTTTTCACCACCTTTGCAAATATGCTAACACTCTAAGTGTTTCACCATCACATGCAAGTGTGTTAGCATTTTGACAAACAATTTTCAAAGGTTAATCACTTCTCACTAGGCCTTAAATGCATATGCAAGTAATCCAACACCTAGTGGCACTAGATGATCGAGTTGTTCGATAGGAGCTCCCCTCTTAATAGTACGACCATCTATCCTAAATGTGATCACACTCTCTATAGTGTCTTGATCACCAAAAACAAAATGGCCCTATAGATATCACCTTTGCCTTGAGCCCATTTTGTTTTTCTCTTTCTTCTTTTCCACGTCTAGAGCTTGATCAACATCATCACATGTCCACCATCAACAACATGGACTTCATCTTGCTCTACCACTTGGATTGGACCATCTTATCTAATCACACACTTAGATGCAAAGATTAGTCTAACTAAGTTTCATCAATTAACCAAAACCAAACTAGGGCTTTCAGTTTTCTAACTTCCTCACCTTATATACTATGATGTTGTTACCGGGCCAAGATGGGCCACGCTCAGTGGAATGAGCTCGGCCACTATTAACCGAGGCAGGCCTTTAAAGAGGTCCACCTCTGAAAATGGGGGTATTTTTATAAGGCCCACCTCAGTTAATAGATTTTAGGAGGCAGTTATTTTTAATCGCCTCGGTTAATAAATAATGACTGCCTCGGTTAATCCTTGCATTAACCGAGATGGTTTAAAAGCCGGCCCGCCTTTGAGACCTATTTGCAAATGCTGCGCAAAATATTTTGTGTAGTAGTGGGTTATAGGGTGTATGGATAGATAAACTTCACTTCTACTTGCTCACTTCGGGCATCGGCTTATGCCTAGTCTACCATGCGATACCAGCCTGTAGCTCTACGCTATGCCCGGACGTGGAGGATTATAAGGGACGGACAGGGCTGTCACCACCTATCACCTACCCCTCAACCATGGAGCACGAGGCAAATGAAGGTAGCCTCTAGCCTGTACACCATGTCTACACTATTTACTACTACTCTAGCGGCGTATAGGGTGATCCGTCTTTATGGGGAGCCCTCTACTAGTGTATCTATCATGGGGATAGATGATGAACCCACAAACAAGTAGGAGTAAAGCTTAACTAATCAAAAGACTTAATAACATAAGAACCACGTGCATTCACTTAGTGGGAGAACCCGTTGAAGTAAAGATGCTCGTTGAGGTGCAAGTTGGGGAGACATCGACAAGTCTAGCGTTTCCCTGAGCTCTCCCTCACATCTCTCCCTTACTACTCTAGAAAGCTATCTAGGGCCTAAGCCCTTGGAGTGTTCCTCAAATGTGGTGCTCTTGCCGTTGTGAAATGAGGAGGGGGTGGTCTCCTTTTATAGGTGGAGAGGAGGAACGGAGGCCACCAATTCTTTGCATGCCTCCATGCTTTAAGGCAGTGGAGCAAGGGAAGGTCGGTCTGAGGACTATTTTTGGATGAAGCCTGGTCTCTCCACCTCTGCATGTCGCCTAGGAATCGACGTATGAAGGGGTGGTAGAGTGGCGCTGGTGGGGGGTCGACCGCCCCCTGACCTGGCCACCTCGCCACCGCCTTCGCGTGGTGGCTGTGGGGTGGTCCTGGGTTCCTCCTTGGTCGACATTTCGCTCGAATGGCTTAGTTGCTGGGCGTTTCTATTTATCTTTTGTGCATATCAGTTTTGAAAAGCGCCTTTCAGAGAAAATTTCCATGTATTTCTGTTTGTGACCTGCAAAATAATAACCTCCAAATACATGTGGAACTTTGTCAATAGTAAATGCATATGTGTTTAGGATTGCTAATTTCTCCTCTTTTTATGTCTTAATTGGTGGTCGGAATTGGAGTTAAGGACCGCCAACAAGCTCCCCCACACTTAGCCTTTTGCTCATCCTCGAGCAAAGCTTAGAGATAAAAGTAATCATGAGCATAACATCCTAAGATATGTGGCTTACATAAGAGCTATTCCAACACATTCCTTACACAAGTGGGATTTGTGGCGTTAGCTAACATGTTTCCTTGGGTGGTTGAGAAGCGGAACAGTTCTTGAAACAAAGTCATCTTACCAAATCACATCTTAGTAACTTGGAGTTTTTGAAAGTTTTCATAAGAAAAGCATAGTTCACCTTATACTCCTCAAATGGCACTCTCAAATCACTCAATGGTGTATAACTCTTCACCAAGGCATAGTAGAGTTTTGCCTTCTTTTGTTTTCTCCTACTTCTAAAAAGGTTTATGTGGAGCTTTAGGTAGGTGAAAGCTCTAGTTTGGTTTTGGTTAATTGATGAAACCCTAAGTGCTAACTTAGTTTATCAAAGTGATTATGAGATAGGTAGCACTAATCCAAGTGAAGAAGCAATGACGAAGATCATGACAATGGTGATGGCATGGTGATGATCAAATGCTTGAACTTGGAAAAGGAGAAAGAGAAAAACAAAAGGCTCAAGGCAAAGGTATATAATGTAGGAGCCATTTTGTTTTAGTGATCAAGACACTTAGTGAGTCTGATCACATTTAGGATAGATAGCCGTACTATTAAGAGGAGAGAAACTCGTATCGAATTGCGGTTACCAAAGTGCCACTAGATGCTTTAATTCATTGCATATGCATTTAGGATCTAGTGGATCACTAACACCCTTGAAGATATTTGTGAAAATATGCTAACACATGTGCACAAGTTGATACACTTGGTGGTTAGCACATTTGAGCAAGGGTGAAGAAGACAGAGGAGATGCCAGCATCGATCAAGTGACCAGACGCTGGATCTGAATGCACCGGACGCTGACTGCCTACGTTCGGTCGCGCTGACCTGGCGGTATAGTAGCTAGGGTATACCACCGGATGCTGGGCTGTGTCCGGTCGAGGTGGACCGGACGCGTCCAGTCGAGGAAAAATGGATTTGGACCCTTACTGTACTCGACCGAACGCTGAGGCTCCAGCGTCCGGTCAGTTTAGCCGGAGCGTCCGGTCAACACTTAGCCGTTGTGATCTGACGGTTCAGTTTTAACTCAGAGTGACACGTGGCAAAAATTAGTGGACCGGACGCTGAGTCCAGGGTCCGATCAGTCTAACCGGAGCGTCCAGTCAGCCCGCGTTATGCCTAGTGAAGGGGTATAACGGCTCTATTTGATGGGGGCTCTATTTATAGCCCCATGGCCGGCTCAAGGGATAACTCTTGCACATTTTCATTAACATAGCAACCTTGTGAGCTTAGCCAAAGCCCTCCCACTCATCTCCATCATTGATCCATCATCATTGTGAGATTGGGAGAGAATCCAAGTGCATTGCTTGAGTGATTGCATCTAGAGGCACTTGGTATTCGTGTTATGCTGCGGATTTTGCTTGTTACTCTTGGTGGTTGCCACCACCTAGATGGTTGGAGCAGCGGTGGAGGATCGACACGAGTTGGTGATTGTTCGTGGCCACCTTCGGTGATTGTGAGGGGAGTCGTACCTTCCCCGGCGGAGTGCCAAAAGGTAACTCTAGTAAATTGCTCTTGTCATTGAGTTACCTCACTTGTGGGTCGGTTCTTGCAGTGTCCTATCGTGTGGACGAGGTTTGTGAAACACCTGTTAGCCGCTGAACCACCAAGTGTTGGTCGACACAACGGGGACGTAGCATGTTGGCAAACACGTGAACCTCGGGAGAAAATCGATCGTCTCTTGTCTTTGGCATTCTCCCGGTGATTGGTTATATATTCATCTTGTGATTGGTTCATCCCCCACACAGCGGTATAATCACCCTACTCACTTATTTACATTCTTGCAAACTAGTTGATACAAACTCTTTAGTGTAATTAGAATTGAGAGCTTGCTTTATTATTTACATTCATCTAGTTGAGCTCTTTAGAGTAGCAAGTTTGTGTGCCTAAGTAATCATTGCAACTAGAATTGTTGAATAGGTGGCTTGCAACCCTTGTAGAGCTAGAGCAAGTTTGCATTACGCTATTTGTCATACTAATCAAATTGCTCTAGTTGATTTGTAGAATTTAAAAAGGCTATTCACCTCCCCTCTAGCCATATTAGGACCTTTCAAGTGGTATCAGAGCTTGGTCACCGTTTGATTGAAGGTTTAACAACCTCGGTGTCAAATTATGGCTAAAGTTGTGTTCAACCATGTGGGGGGCAAACCACCATTCTTTGATGGCACATGCGATGGTTATTGGAAGAGAAAGATGAGGATGTATCTTGGTTCAATCAATGATCAAGTATGGGAAGTGACCAAGAATGACTATGCTATCATTGATCTCGATGATCCAACTAATCAAGATAAGATCAACAAGCAATGCAATACAATGGCTCTCAACACCATATACAATGCCATTGATTCCAAGGTGTTTGAGCAAATCAAGGATTGTGATAGAGCAAATGAGGTGTGGAAGAGATTGGAGGAAACATATGAGGGCACACCGGCGGTGAAGGGTGCCAAGTTGTATATCCTCAAGGATAAATTGACAAGCTTCAAGATGAAGGAAGATGAAAGCATTCCGGAGATGTTCCATCGATTGCAAGTCATTGTCAACGACTTGAAGGTATTGGGAGAGAAGATCAAGGATGATGATGTCTCCCATCGATTCTTGATGTGCTTACCTCTAAGATTTGAGATGTTAAGATTGCTCATCATAAGAGGAGGATTGAAGGACATTACCCCCAACCAAGTACTAGGTGATGTCATGACACAAGAGACATACCATGTGGAAAGGGAGGGGGATGACAGGGATGACAAGAAGGAAGAAGAGGACAACAAGAAGAAGAAGAGTATAGCATTCAAGGCTAGCTCATCATCATATAAAAGCAAGGGCAAGTCCAAGAAAGAATCAAGTGATGATGAGGATCTAAGTGATATTGATGATGAGGCTATGGCTCTCTTTGTGCGCAAGATGGGAAAATTCATGAAGAAGAAGGTCTATGGTGCAAGAAAGAGAAGAGATCACACCAAGAGCAAAGAATATGTGAGAAGATGCTACAATTGCAAGAGCCCCGATCATGTTGTAGCAAATTGTCCTTACAATAGTGACAATGATGAAGATGAGAAGAACAAACACAAGAAGGACAAGAAAGAAAAGAAGGAGAAGAGAATGACCTATCAAAAGAAGAAGAAGGGTGGAGGCTATGTAGTCACTTGGGATAGTGATGGCTCATCAGATAGTGATGACTCTAGTGATGATGGCAAGAAGTCTATCAAGAGAGCACTAGCAAGCATCGCCATCAACAACAAGCCCTCCATCTTCGACACTCCATCAACATGCCTCATGGCAAAGCCTACCAAGGTAAAATATGATGTGAGTGATGACGAAAATGAAAGTGATGATTGTAGGAGTGATGATGAGGATGAGGAGTACTCCAAGGAGGAGCTCTTGGACATGTGTGAGCAAGTGCACGCTTGCAATGAGATGAAGAGAAAGGAGTACAAAGAATTGCGCAAGAAAGTAAAATTTCTTGAGCAATCCTTTGATGAGCTCAATGCCACTCATGAGGGGCTAATGGATGCCCATGAGAAGCTTGGCAAAGCTCACTCTAAGCTTGAAAAGGCTCACTCCTCTCTCATTGAGCAAGTCAAGGAGAAGGAAGCCAAGAAGGAGCAAGTAATAGTAACATGTGATGTGGGACTAACATGTGATCTTATTGATGAATCTTTTCATAAACCCATTATTGTTGCTCCTACTAACACTTCTTATAGCACAACCATTACCACTCCACCTATGAATGATACATCACTAATGGTGGAAAATAAAACCCTCAAGAAGGAGGTGAATGAGCTCACTCGTGTCTTAGGCAATGCCTATGGTGGAGATGCCCGCTTGCTAAAGTGCTTGGATAGCCAAAGATTTTCTCTCAACAAAGAGGGATTAGGCTATACCCCCAAGAATGGCAAGGCGGTCTTTGTCCCTCCCAAAATTAGCTTTGTGAAGGGCAATGGTCGGTTTTGCAATAGATGCAAGCAAGTTGGGCATATAGAGCAAAATTGCAAGACTAACAAGAACAAGCTATCTAATATATCCACAATCAAATTTGATTCTTGTTACATGCTTTATAAGGGTGCCAATGGTGTGAAGGCTAAGTTCATTGGTACACCAATTGTGGGCCCAAAGAAGAATGCCATTTGGGTACCAAAGACCTTGGTAACTAACCTACAAGGACCTAAGCAAGTTTGGGTACCTAAAAAGAATTGATCCTCTTTTGTAGGTAAATTATAAAGCCGGGGGAAGGCATTGGGTGCTTGATAGTGGGTGCACACAACACATGACCGGTGATCCAAGAATGTTTAATTCAATCAATGAAAGCAAGAGCAATGGGATTGATAGTATCACATTTGGTGACAATGGCAAAGGCAAGGTCAAAGGGCTTGGTAAGATTACGATATCCAATGACTTGAGCATTTCCAATGTGCTACTAGTAGAGACCTTGAACTTCAACTTATTGTCGGTAGCTCAATTGTGTGATCTTGGTTTCAAGTGCATATTTGGTGTGGATGATGTAGAGATCATAAGTGTAGATGGCTCTAACTTGATATTCAAAGGATTTAGATATGAGAATCTATACTTAGTTGATTTCAATGCTAGAGAAGCTCAATTGTTAACATGTTTGATCACTAAGTCTAGCATGGGTTGGTTATGGCATAGAAGACTTGGTCATGTTGGAATGAAACAATTGAACAAATTGATTAAGCATGACTTAGTTAGAGGCTTGAAAGATGTCACATTTGAGAAGGATAAGCTATGTAGTGTATGTCAAGCCGGAAAGCAAGTTGGTAATACACATCCTAAGAAGAGCATAATGAGCACATCTAAGGCATTTGAGTTGATGCACATGGACTTGTTTGGACCAACCACATACACTAGCATTGGTGGAAACAAATATGGATTTGTGATTGTGGATGATTTCACTAGATACACATGGGTGTTCTTTCTTGTTGATAAGAGTGATGTGTTTGCAACATTCAAATCATTTGTCAAAGGCATTCACAATGAGTTTGAAACCACAATCAAGAAAGTTAGAAGTGACAATGGTAGTGAATTCAAGAACACTAGAGTTGATGAGTTGTGTGATAAATTTGGAATTAGACATCAATTCTCGGCCAAGTATACTCCTCAATCAAATGGGCTAGTTGAAAGAAAGAATAGAACCTTGATTGATATGGCAAGATCAATGTTGAGTGAGTACAATGTGAGTCATTCATTTTGGGCCAAAGCAATCAACACGGCTTGCTACTACAGCAACCGATTCTATTGTCACCCCATTATGGAAAAGACACCTTATGAGCTATTGAATGGAAGAAAGCCCAACATAGCATACTTCTGGGTTTTTGGTTGTAAATGCTATATATTGAAGAAAGGCACTAGATTGAGCAAGTTTGAAAAGAAATGTGATGAAGGTTTCTTGCTTGGTTACTCCACCACTAGCAAGGCTTATAGAGTTTGGAATTTGGCTAGTGGTACTCTTGAGGAGGTTCATGATATGGAGTTTGATGAAACAAATGGTTCCCAAGAGGAAGATGAGAATCTAGATGGTATAAGAGGCACTCAATTGGTCAATGCAATGAAAAACATGGACATTAGTGAGTTAAGGCCTAGAGAGGTGATTGATGTTGAAGATGACAAGAATCAAGTACTCTCTAACTCAAATGTGCAAGCTAGTGGTTCTCATGATCAAATCCAAGCAAGCACTAATGATGGCAATGTGCAAGATCAACAAATGGCTAGTTCATCATCTCAACTAAGTGATCAATCAAATGCTAGCAATCAAGTGCAAGTGCTTCAACCAACCAATGTTGCAAGAGATCATCCATTAGACACTATCATTGGTGATATTTCAAGAGGTGTGCAAACAAGATCAAGATTGGTCTCATTTTGTGAGCATTTCTCATTTGTGTCATCCATTGAACCTAAGAAGATAGATGAAGCTTTGAGGGATGTTGATTGGATCAATGCTATGCATGAAGAGCTAAACAACTTCACAAGATATCATGTATGGGATTTAGTTGAGAGGCCTAAGGATCATAATGTGATTGGAACTAAGTGGGTCTTTCGGAACAAGCAAGATCAAGATGGGATAGTAATAAGGAACAAAGCAAGATTAGTGGCTCAAGGTTACACTCAAGTTGAAGGTCTTGACTTTGGAGAAACATATGCCCCGGTTGCAAGATTGGAAGCAATTAGGATCTTGCTAGCTTATGCTTGTGCCCACAACATCAAGTTGTACCAAATGGATGTGAAAAGTGCATTTCTCAATGGGTACATCAATGAGCTTGTGTATGTTGAGCAACCTCCCAGTTTTGAAGATGAAAAGAAACCCAACCATGTGTTCAAGTTGAGAAAGGCTTTGTATGGATTGAAACAAGCACCTAGAGCATGGTATGAGAGATTGAGGGATTTTCTACTCTCTAAAGGATTTAAGATGGGAAAGGTTGACACCACTCTCTTCACCAAGAAGCTTGGAAATGACTTATTTGTAATGCAAATCTATGTTGATGATATCATCTTTGGATCAACAAATCAAAAATTTTGTGAGGAGTTTGGCAAGATGATGGCAAGTGAGTTTGAGATGTCTATGTTGGAGAACTTAGTTACTTCCTTGGTCTTCAAATCAAGCAAATGAAGAATGGCACATTTGTGAGTCAAGGCAAGTATATCAAGGACAAGCTCAAGAAATTTGAAATGGATGAGAGTAAAGCTATTAGTACACCAATGGGGATAGGTGGAAGCTTGGATAGTGATGCGAGTGGCAACATGGTGGATCAAAAGATATATCAGTCTATGATTAGAAGTCTACTCTATGTGACCGCATCAAGGCCAGATGTGATGTTTAGTGTATGTATGTGTGCTAGATTTCAAGCCTCACCAAGAGAAAGTCATTTGAAGGCAACAAAGAGAATATTGAGGTACTTGAAGCATACACAACATGTTGGATTATGGTATTCCAAAGGAGCAAGATTTGAGTTGATTGGATATTCGGACACATGTTGAGAGAAAGAGCACATCGGGCACATGTCAACTATTGGGAAGATCACTTGTATCTTGGTCATCAAAGAAGCAAAATAGTGTAGCACTTTCAACCGCCGAAGCGGAGTACATTTCGGCCGATAGTTGTTGTGCTCAATTACTTTGGATGAAGGCTACCTTGAGTGACTTTGGAATCAAGTTCAAGCAAGTGCCATTACTATGTGACAATGAAAGTGCCGTAAAGCTCACCAACAACCCGGTTCAACACTCAAGAACAAAGCATATAGATGTCCGTCATCATTTCATGAGATCACCAACAAAAAGGGGACATTTGCATAGAGAGTGTGGGCACCGAAGATCAACTTACCGACATATTCACCAAGCCACTTGATGAGAAGAGGTTTTGCAAGCTAAGGAATGAATTGAACATACTTGACTTCTCCAATATGTGTTGATGCACCCCCACTATATGACATGCCTCTCCTTCGAGCAAAGCAAGGTAAAGTTGATTGACATGTCATCCATACATTGCTAAGGACTTGTTTAGTGCATCTAGTCATTCCTATCATGTCCTAGGCTCATTCATGAAAATCAAATGAATTTGATGCTTGTATGGTACCACTATTGCTTGTATGTTTGAAATGATCTAGTGGTAGCATATGACATGTTTGTGGGCTTGTAAACCTAGTGTTTGATTTAGAAAATGAGCTATAAGTGTTTGACTCAACATGGTACAAGATAACCCTTATTTAGCGGTGTGAAGAAGCTTGTCCTTGGATCAAACCGAGTTAAATATCTTTTGCAAGTAATCGAGATTGAACCAAATTGGGAAAATGATCCTTATTTCACAATGGTTTCACCCCAACCTATCCATAATTTGAGCTCACATTTTGTGCTAATTGTTGACAAAGGGGGAGAGAAACAAAGATATGAGTGATAGGAGAGTATTGGACATAAGGGGTTAAAATTTTGAGCACACAAGTAGGGGGAGCAAGCTCATAAACTTGTATGATGCATTTGAATGAACATTTCATATATTTGCTAGCATGTTACAAGTTCTTAATTTCAATATCCATGCTTGTGTGGTGTATGCTAGTTATAGGTTTGAATGATCAAATGAAAAAAATAGCATGCATAGGCTAAAGTAACTAGACTCATGCTCACATTATGAAAACCAGACCCTTGCTTTTAATGTTGATCTCATGGGGTATTCTAGTTTTTGTGTATGTCTAGTTACTAGTGATGCTAAGGATGGTATATTGTTGCACTCCGATTGGTATCACGCTTCAAAGGTCCATCTCTTATACCTTAGCATCATTCGGTAGAAATTGACTCCTATATTTCCTATCTAAGCATATGTGCAAGCTACAATCCAAACTCTTAGCACAAATGTAGGGGGAGCAATTACTACCATTTGGAGTTCATGAAACTTGTCCATATTCTTTTACACATGGTAGATATGCTTGGGCAAGCAACGTGAATTCAATTAAATCTCAATTCATATCTTTGTGAAAGGGTTGTCATCAATTACCAAAAAGGGGGAGATTGAAAGCTCTAGTTTGGTTTTGGTTAATTGATGAAACCCTAAGTGCTAACTTAGTTTATCAAAGTGATTATGAGATAGGTAGCACTAATCCAAGTGAAGAAGCAATGACGAAGATTATGACAATGGTGATGGCATGGTGATGATCAAATGCTTGAACTTGGAAAAGGAGAAAGAGAAAAACAAAAGGCTCAAGGCAAAGGTATATAATGTAGGAGCCATTTTGTTTTAGTGATCAAGACACTTAGTGAGTGTGATCACATTTAGGATAGATAGCCGTACTATTAAGAGGAGAGAAACTCATATCAAAATGCGGTTATCAAAGTGCCACTAGATGCTTTAATTCATTGCATATGCATTTAGGATCTAGTGGATCACTAACACCCTTGAAGATATTTGTAAAAATATGCTAACACATGTGCACAAGGTGATACACTTGGTGGTTAGCACATTTGAGCAAGGGTGAAGAAGACAGAGGAGATGCCAGCGTCGATCAAGTGACCGGACGCTGACTGCCTGCGTCCGGTCGCGCTGACCTGGCGGTACAGTAGCTAGGGTATACCACCGGACGCTGGGCTGTGTCCGGTCGAGGTGGACCAGATGCGTCCGGTCGAGGAAAAATGGATTTGGACCCTTACTATACTTGACCGAACGCTGAGGCTCCAGCGTCCGGTCGTTTAGCCGGAGTGTCTGGTCAGCACTTAGCCGTTGTGATTTGACGGTTCAGTTTTAACTCAGAGTGACACGTGGCAAAAATCAGTGGACCAGACGCTGAGTCCAGGGTCCGGTCAGTCTGACCGGAGCGTCCGGTCAGCCCGCGTTATGCCAATCAAGGGGTATAACGGCTCTATTTGATGGGGGCTCTATTTATAGCCCCATGGCCGGCTCAAGGGATAACTCTTGCACATTTTCATTAATATAGCAACCTTGTGAGCTTAGCCAAAGCCCTCCCACTCATCTCCATCATTGATCCATCATCATAGTGAGATTGGGAGAGAATCCAAGTGCATTGCTTGAGTGATTGCATCTAGAGGCACTTGGTATTCGTGTTGCGCTGCGGATTTCGCTTGTTACTCTTGGTGGTTGCCACCACCTAGACGGTTGGAGCAGCGGTGGAGGATCGGCACGAGTTGGTGATTGTTCGTGGCCGCCTTCGGTGATTGTGAGGGGAGTCGTACCTTCCCCGGCGGAGTGCCAAAAGCTAACTCTAGTAAATTGCTCGTGTCATTGAGTTACCTCACTTGTGGGTCAGTTCTTGCAGTGTGCTATCATGTGGACGAGGTTTGTGAAACACCTCTTAGCCGCCGAACCACCAAGTGTTGGTCGACACAACGGGGACGTAGCGTGTTGGCAAACACGTGAACCTCGGGAGAAAATTGATTGTCTCTTGTCTTTGGCATTCTCCCGGTGATTGGTTATATATTCATCTTGTGATTGATTCATCCCCCACACGGCGGTATAATCACCCTACTTACTTATTTACATTGTTGCAAACTAGTTGATACAAGCTCTTTAGTGTAATTAGAATTGAGAGCTTGCTTTATTATTTACATTCATCTAGTTGAGCTCTTTAGAGTAGCAAGTTTGTGTGACTAAGTAATTATTGCAACTAGAATTGTTGAATAGGTGGCTTGCAACCCTTGTAGAGCTAGAGCAAGTTTGCATTACGCTATTTGTCATACTAATCAAATTGCTCTAGTTGATTTGTAGAATTTTAAAAAGGCTATTCACCCCCCTCTAGCCATATTAGGACCTTTCAAGAGGGATAAACAGTATATCATGTTTGTATTGCATATGTTGTAAAGTCAAATCAAGGATCCTAGGATAGAAGTGCCATACTCTTAGATCAAGATGTGCATGTGTGTGGGAAAAAGGTAAACTAAAACTATAATTCTTTTGTAGATATGATCTCTCTCTATAACTTATTATTTTGAAACATGGCTATCTTTCTTTCTTTTTTCCAATACATGAGCCTTCATGTGCTCATCATATTTTTTTTGTACATTGGACCTTCATGTGTCCATTTTTTTCTTTACTTGGACCTTCATGTGTCCATATGTATTTTTTTTATCATAAACATTTTGCAGATCTCTTGTCTCTTCTTCTAAACCACATATTTAGAGAGAGAGATCATTATCTTTTTAGAACATGGAGTATTTCTCTAACCAATATTTTTTTGTCTACTCCTAGTGTAGGAGCCGAATTTTTAGTGGGTCTAGATAAAAGCATGTTTTTGCATACTCCTAGTGTAGGAGCAGCATGTGTATGTGGAGTGTAGTGATCTTGATCTTGGGAGCATGATAAATCTCTCAACAAGGGTCAACAAGACTTGACCAAACTCAACACAATAACAAGCAGCATATGTGAAAGGCTTTGAAACTTGTGAAAGGTCATATTTGGCTTTGGTAGGAATTGCTTACCAATTGAGGAGTATGTGATACTATGGTTTTATATTTTTAACAAAATAAATTCTCCAAATACTTTGAATAGAAACAATAGGATTTCTAAGTCAGAACTATATCACACCTGACAACAACTTAGTCAACATGATTGTCCTATTAGAATGTTTTCCCGCAAGCATAAGTGTATGTATATGGAACAAACTTTTATGCAAGCTTCTATCTTAAAGATGCTATGAACATGTCACTTTTCAAATTTTTAAATGAAGTGTGGTGCATAGGGGCATTGTTCATCAGGAGGAGATAACAGGGATAAATTGAGTTTAATTTTAGTGATCTAGATTTATGTTTGTTCAAACTCAAAATTGTAGGGGGTTGAGGGTTGTGTTGCACAAACCATCATTGAAGAAGGAGCTATAGGGGGGGTCAGAGATGGTTTCGCTAAACCAGAGGTTCAAGCAACCCTCTCTGGAGCCATTTGTTCCGTCCTTTTGCTCGTTAGATCATTCAGGATTGTGCAGCGTGTTGGTGGGAGATCTCAAATATGAGCGCGTCGTTCTTGAGAGATCTCCCCCACACTTATTCTTGTACCTATTTTATTTAATAAAGAAAAATATATAAGAAACAAACAAGGGCTCTACCAGCTAGAGTATTGGGGAGCCTAAATTTTATTTATTATTATTTTATTTATATTTATATTTTTTATTTGTTCTCCCAACATATATTTTTTTGCACAAGGCTAAGGTAAATTTGCCGTGTAAATCTAGCCTTGCTTTGTCTCCATTTTAGATTACCTCCATTGCTTATGAAAATAAATACTCAAACTTCATTAACCAAGATTAAACACCATGTCTAATTTGATTAAAGCATGCTATTTTAACCTAAGCACCATGCTTAATTTAAGAAGCCTATGGATGTTCCACACGTGCACACGTGAAAAAACCCAAACCAGAGCATTTACAACATAAACCAAAGGAAGCATGAATTTGTATGAGCAAGTTAAATCTTATAGAGAAAAAATGAGTAAAGGAATTGGTGAACACTTTTTTATAATCATCATTTTTTTAATTATATATATATATAGCAAGGTAAAGCTAACATCATCATTTCTCTTTTTTTAAGTAAGATGACCAAGAATACCCGAAGGTGCATACTATCCTGACAACACGTTCTTGCTTTTTATTGAAAAGGAAATTGTGTTTTTTATGATAATTCGGAGTATCTCCCGGTAGTACTTGATTTATGGTCTTAAGCTCGACCATGGGAACTTCATCCTACAGCTATCAATGGTGGTGTAGTTCCCAACTTCACCAGTAAGCATTTATCATTATCGTTCAAGCTGCAAGGTTAGCACCACAATGCCACTACGGGATTTGCAATATTTATGATAAACATATGCGTCTACAACCATCCTTCTAAAAAGTTTGACGACAAGGATTAAGTGATGGTTGTGGTCCTCATAAGGGCACATGGTACTATGTAAGGTGCCCAAGACACAAAAGTTTGGATTTCCAAAAGATATATCGTGAAGGATCAATGTTGAATCTCGACCATTATCAAGAACACCGTCTGGATGGTCAGAGGGACATGGCTTTGGTTCGAGCGAGGGTGCTGGTGGACATTCCGTTTCACTAGAAAACCTAGGTGAAATGAACGGGGAAATGAACTTCACCTCCTCGAACAAGTAATGGTTGGGATAATGCTCCATGATGGGGTTTTCTAGGTGAGTGGCAGAAGCAGTTTTCCCAAATTCTTCACCAAGGCTCCCATGGGTAGGTTTCTCTTGAAAAAAGTTTTTCAAAGGGGTAGCCTATAAGAAGTTCACAGTCGAGGATAGCAAAGATGTGGAAATTTAAGTGAACCTCAGTTTTATTAATTTCAATTAGCACGTCCCTGATGATCCCACGATACTCAAAAATGAGTCCCGAGGGACTTTTGAAAAGTTTATTGGTCGGGACTAGCGGCATATTAGCAAAAAGATTTTTTGCTAGACATTCTAACATAATGTTGGTCCCGACTGTGGGATTGTACAAGGCTTCTACAATAGTTCCCCTTAATGAACAAGGCATGGTCATGGAAGGTGAAAGAATTCAAATTGCTTTGGAAGAACATTTTACTTCCATTAACCATTCCTTTGAAGGTTTTACCATGGGGGAATCTTTCTCAGAAGGAAACGTAAGTTTTTTTGTGCCCAAGGTATTTCGAGGCATTGCCATAATCCCCAAATTCGATCGGGAACTCCGATGGGTGAATTAATCTTTCCTTCGGTGTTCATGGTTTGGGTGAGGGCTCACGAGTTGAATCTAAGGATGGTATAGATTTGGATTAGACTAATGAGGACTCCTCAACACTCGACATGACTTTTGCTTGGAGGTTCTAATTCTCACGATGGGGAAGTGTAGCTTTCTAGGAAGTTTTCAAGGTATTTCACTTGTTCCGTCATAGGTTTGTGTGTAAACCGGCCTCCGACAGTCGCATCTAGGCATAGGTTAGCATTTATGTCAATACCCAAACAAAAGAGATGCAACAATATGCCATTGGGTAAAGACAAGTCTGGGCCAACATGTATTAACATTGAAAACCTAGGCCCGGCTGCACCTATAGACTTCTTCTCGCACTGCTCAAAGTCAAGGATTGCTCTTGGTAGAGAGCCGATGCGGGACATAGGGAAGAATGCAGGATAAAACTTGTCTTTAAGTTCATCCCAGTTCCCATTCGTACTTTCTACAGCAAGTATGTACCATTGCTTCACCTTTTTTATGAGAGAAAATGAAAACAATTTCCACCTTAAAGTTTTTTGTGTTATGCCTGAAATGCTCAGGCATGAAAACATTTACTCGAACTCTAGCAGGTGATTGCAAGGGTTTTCATTTTCAAGCATGCAGAAGGGTTGGGCCCGAACCATGGCTATTAAGTCAGGTGGAGTTCACTGCCGGATGAAAGGTTTGGTTTTGGTGGTGGCTCAGTGAACTCGCCCTTTGAAACGGACCGGTATTGGATAGGAGTGGTTTTCATGGTGAAAATATTTTTTATGTTTTTATATATAAAAAGGAAAAGATACTGATACGAGGATGAACTAAGTTCAAAGAATAGTAATCGTTCCCCAACAACAGCGCTAGAAATGCTTGTTGGTATTTCTGAGCGCAAACAAAAATAATCAGCAAGCACACATAATTACCGTTGTAGCACTTCACCCGAAAGTATTTAGGGTATAGTATTTTCCATAGAGAACGGAGGTATTCTTCTAGCTAGTTTGTCCAAGGACAACACAAGGGTAGAGAAGGAAGAGGTTGAGATGGATTCCTATGGTTATAGGGTCTATGGATAGATAAACTTCACTTCTACTTGCTCACTTCGGGCACGGGCTTCCGCCTGGTCCGCCAAACAATACCGGGCTATAGCTCTATGTCATGCCCAGACATGAGGGATTACAAGGAATGGATAGGGCTATGACCATCTGCCGCCTACCCCTCAACCGTGGAGCACAAGGCAAACGAAGGTGGCCTCTAGCCTAGACACCACATCTATACTATTGACTACTACTCTAGCGGCGTATAGGGTGAACCATCTTTATCGAAAGCCCTCTACTAGAGTATCCATCATGGGGATGGACGACGAACCTACAAACAAGTAAGAGTAAAGCTTAACTTCTCAAAAGACTTAATAACATAAGAACCACGAGCACTCACTTAGTGGGAGAACCCGTTGAAGTAAAGATGCTCGTCGAGGTCAAGTTGGGGAGACACTGACAAGTCTGGCGCTTCCCCGAGCTCTAACTTACTATTCTAGAAAGCTATCTAGGGCATAAGCCCTTGGAGTGTTGCTCAAATGTTGTGCTCTTGCCCTTGAGGTGTTGTGAAATGAGGAGGGTGTGGCCTCCTCTTATAGGCGGAGAGGAGGAACGGAGGCCACTCAATTCTTTACATGCCTCCATGCGTTAAGATGGTGGAGCAAGGGAAGGTCGGTCTGAGTACTATTTTTGGACGAAGCCTGGTCTCTCCACCTTTGCATGTCACCAAGGAATCGATGTATGAAGGGGTGGCGGAGAGGCGATAGTGGGGGGTCGGCCGCCCCCTGACCTGGCCCCCTCGCCACCGCCTTCGCGTGGTGGGCTGTGGGCTAGTCCTAGGTTGCTCCTTGATCGGTATTTTGCCCGGATGGCTTGATTTGCTAGGCATTTCTATTTATCTTTTGCGCATATCAACGTCATAAAGCGCCTTTTAGTGAATTTCTCCATGTATTTCTGTTTGTGACCTGCAAAATAATAACCTCCAAATACATGTGGAACTTTGTCAATAGTAAATGCATATGTGTTTAGGATTGTTAATTTCTCCTCTTTTTATGTCTTAATTGGCAGTCAGAATTGGAGTTAAGGACCCCCAACAGTCATGTCGGTGGGCTCGACATGATCTGGCTGTCTCTTCTACCTTAGGTTTTTTACCTAAGTCACATTTGTAGTTCTACTCACTTTTGTGAACTTAAGATAAGTTCTGACTTGAACATATTTTGTAATCTAATGCTATAAGTCTTCCACACTCCGATGTAAGTTATTTTTGTAACAAATGTTGTAATGTTGTGGTAACTCCATTGTTTATCCTGTATGGGTTGTAAAAAGAGGATGATTCGGGGTTCCCTGAGGACACTCGACAGACTATTGGAATTATCTGGCTCTCGTGTATAGTAGTCAGAGGTCTTTAGGACAATGACATGTGCATGTGGGACATATAATTGGGATGGTTCTTCCACACCAAGTCTAGAAGTAACCCAAAGGCGTGGTCAAGAATGGTTCAAATAGAAGGAAGCCCCCTATTGGTTGGCCCAAGGACGGATTGTTGTTGGTATATTTTGGATGCACATAGATTAATCCGCAAGCGTATGGATACCGATGTAGCACTTCACTAGAAGTATTCCAGAATATCGAACTCAAGGAAACGTGTGTGAGTTTTACTAAGTCTAACTTAACCAGGAGTAGCAACAAGGCTTAGGATAAATAAGAGCGTTGAGAGGATCACTAAGGTTCTCTAATTCTAACTTGGGTAAGCTATGTCTTCTACTCTTTAACTGGGGACATCACTAAGGAAAGACACCAACAGAGGATGCTTTCCATCGCAACCGTGTCCTACTTTGCCTACAGACAAGAGGTGGACTACAAAGGACTCAACGAGCGCCACTCTCGCGATCTACCACCGATCCAGAATACAAGGCGTATCCATGAGTAACTAAAGTCTAAGCACCATGCTTACACTTAACAATTACTACTTTAACCTAGAGCTTCTATAGATTAAAGCACTCAAAAGGGTTACAAACCTGATGAACAATATAAACATGATACTTACTTGAATCAGAAATTAATTACCCGAGAAATCTCAGAAGCAAGCTCAAGTAGAACATGATTCCACCAAGGTATAAGCTATAGAGAGAGCACCGATAGGCCAACACTTCCTCCAAACTCTTCCCTCACTCTCTATCTCACTATTTATATTTACAAAGAATAGATCCTATCATGAAGGACTACTCTTCTCTTGATTGTTGGCTCTAATCTTGATGATGAGGATGAGAATTTAGGATTTCAGGATGCTCTTTTGGAGGAGGTATGGGAGCCTTATATAGGGGGCACCATGAGTCCTGTGGGCCCATGAATCCATGGCAACATCAAATCTGGACCCTCAATTCAAACTGTACTTGAACAACGGCGGAGATTGAACCTAGAAGGCGGTGGAGAACCGACCTAGCAAGGGGGGGGCTGATAGGTGGGCCCCCTAGGCCAGACAACCTACAAGTGGGGCCAGCCGGCCCCACCATTTGATAGATGGGCGTGGGTTTCTGTTGGTTGCCTTCTATGATGCTTCTAGAGTCTTCCAGATTGGTTTCATCATGGTTGATCATGATTTGCTCTGACGAATAGGTCCACATTGCTAGTTTTTTTATTAATCCTCCTGTAGTTATAAAATCACCAAAACTCATGGAACTCATTATCTTTAAACATTATAGCTATGTTGGTGATTCATTTTAATCATTTATGCAGCGTATATTGATGGTTTATAATTGTCATTAACTGCCATCAACAACTTTATAGACCGTGACTCCCAAGCCATGTGGCGAACAACGGGAGGTCATAACCAATGTCAGAAACCCGCGTGAGGATAGGGAAATCGATATCCTCCAAAAGACAAAGCCGATACAGCGTCGACGAGACCACATGGCTCTGTCTAGATCTCGTACCCTCGCACGCAGTGCCCTGACACGACCGAGCTCAGTAAGACAGACGCATACCTAGCCATCAAGACAACTTGACGAGACAGGACATAACAGCCACCTACCGCATTGAACACTTGAGCCAGCAAAGGATCGGGCTCTGAGCTTGGACCATCCACGACCTTAGGCTTACATGCGACACGTCACCCTCGAAAATCAGCATCACCACGATCACTCCAAGATCGCGAAGACGCTCGGGGGCTATTTTCAGGGTTAAGATACCCTGGGTATCTCAAGGCACCGATTAGTCAGCTACATGGGTTGCCCAACTGGCCAAGGCCTAGCAAGATGCAGCCAGCCTAAAAGCCACGAAGACCTTGAGCCACACACCAAGACAAGTGGTCCACCACGACCCTCCCATCTCCTTCCACTACATGCTATGCAGCCGCACTCGACCTCTCCATTGTATCGACCCTCGGGAGGGACAAGGAGAGGTTGGGCGTGGTCAAGTACGCCTGCCCTGACAAATATAGGCATGCTCCAGCACTCACTCCGCTAGGATTGAAAGGACAGTTACCTCGGGGGTAGACGTCATCCCTACGTGCCCCTACGCGGATAAGAAAACACCGCTAGGCGGTGATGACCGGTATGGCACCGCACTGTCCAAATCTAGCCCGACAAGATGGTCGTACGACCCCACCCACTACAGGATGGAGCGCATGACCCCGGCCTTGACTTTCAAGACCGACCAGGCCACCAGGGGCCTAGACCTCGCAATCCAAGGTCGGGACCATCAGCATCACGACCAGCAAAGGCAATCGATGACCTGAGAGCGGCTACCTGCTCCTACACTGTTGCCACGACGCCACCAAGAGAACAGGAGATGATGACGAAGGCCACGGCAGGACCATGTCGCGTAGGACAGTTGGTGAACCACCACCGTGCCAATAGTGTCGTCACGACCGACACTGTAGCATCATGCCACGCATAGCTGCAACATGGGAGCAAGACCACGGCGACCATGACGATGACCATATCTGAACGTGCGATGACGCTAGGACATGATAGGCTTGCTTACATGCCAAGCTTACTCCTTTCTCCCTCACTCGGGCAAACGACCACTCAGTTGGGAGAACCCCTATCTCTATATGTAACCTAGCCCCCGAACTGTATATAAGGGCGGCCAGGCCTCCCTTCCAGAGGGCAGACTCTTGAGACTTCATTTGGGCATTTGTTAACCTCACTCCTTCTACCCCATTCCCTTAGCTTACACACCCCTTTTGTAAGACTTCAAAGCACTTGAACCGAGGAACACAAAAACGAACCATCTCTAAGACTGGACCTAGGGCTCCGGCCTAAACTAGTATGATTTCCTTGTGTCTTTGAGTGCTACCATTGTCTTCCTAGAGTAGCGCGACACACGTATAAATTTACTAGTCGGTTTACAAAACACCGACACCTTGCATACCCAATTTTTTGTGTTTAGATATGTTGGGCGGTTCCTTTTTTGATTGGCCCCCTCCCCCTCGCAAAGAGCTATCCCAAAAGAATTTCCTAGATGTTTTTGGTCGTTTCGCAGGATGGTGCATTTTGTCAGGACGTGGGAGGCTTTGCCAGGGCTTGACATACGAAGAGCTTCTGGAGGTGCGGGTGATGAGTTGTATCCCTAAGGACAATCCCAGCGAGGACCAAGTGCCCGAGCAAAGGAGCGACACGGCTCTGTGCGCGAAGTCGAGCGAACGCTTTAGTGGTCCCCACGGTCCTGTGAAGGCGGATGCTTTTGCTTTTAGGGACTGCAGTGCCAGCAGCAGGGGCTGCAGGGGGCTCCGTGTCGAGCCCACGATACTAGCGGCCACGAAGGGGTTCCCGCTGGGCCTCGTAGTTGGCGGGTCCATCTGGTCCATGGTGGCGACGGCACGACTGCCTTGGGTGAACTCCACACGTCAGCGAGCCTTCATTTCGTAAGCAGCAAGGAGATGTTGAGATGTGCTAAAAACGTATATTGCAAACGTATGTTTTAAATGTTTCGGATGTATGATGCAATTGTTTTAGGTGAATGTTGCAAAAGTAGGTGTGGGGGAGGCATAAGAGTCCTTGTGTTGTTAGGGGGAACCTATAAATAGTGCCAATTGTACAATAGGAAGGGGTGGATGAATAGTGTAACCACCCGTTCGTTATTGCCTTCGCTATTCCATTCGCAACTTGAGAGTTCAGCAATTGCCCGTGTTCGAAGACTTCGGTCTAGAACAACAAGTTTACAGTATTTATTGACGGTTATACACAGCTGGTACTGCACTTCATCACGCACCCTTGACATACTCCGTCTCTGATTCCTGAGCTGATCTACCCTTGCACTCGTAGTAGAACGCGGTCAACGCGCAGTTTTGGAACAACTCAACGGCGGCCATCAGGACGGTGTACAAGACTCCCAGGAGCAGAGCCCCCGACGCCATGTTGCTATGGCCGCATATCTTGGCCTGCCAGTAAATCGGCCTGAACACAGCGGCGAGCCCACTCATCACGGAAACAAAGAGCATGGCACGCCTCCGCCTGCCCTTCACCAGCTGCCACGCCCGCACGACCGCGCCGGCGCCATGGCAGCGCCTAGCTGCAGATTCATCCACGGCCACGACGACGGCGAGCGAGCAGAAGAAGGACAGGAAGATGTAGAAGACGAAGGCGGCGAGGAGGACCAGGCACCCGGCGAGAAACAGCCCGCGGTACCGCCTGAACGCGAGGAAGGCCACGAGGGCGGACGAGGCAAACAGCAGCGCGACGGCGGCGGTCTTGAGCATGCAGACGAAGGCTACCGTCAGCACGGCCCCCTTCAGCTGCTGCTTGGCTCTGCCGAGGAGCGCGCCAAAGGTGTGCACCTCACCGTCACCGGAGTATGTCGTGACGGTGGCGAAGAAGGAGACGAGCTGGATGACAGAGCTAGTGACGTCTACTGACACGAGATAGGCCGCGCCTGCGAGGAAGAGGACCCGGTAGTCCTCCTGCGTCTCTCGGAGGAGGAGAGCGTAGTCCGGGCCTCCGGGGTCGGTGCTCATGAGCGCATCCATGTCGAGCCCGACCTCAAGCTTGATGGGCTCGACGCCAAGCACGTTGGCAACGACAAGGAGAGAGATCCAGGCGACGAGGATCGTGAAGATCGCCACGAAGAGTCTCCGGTTCCTGCCAGAGAGGAGGAGGCCTTCCTTAAGGAAGTTCAAGAACGATGGGGTGGTTGAGCTTGGCTTGGTGGCAGCCATGGCTAGAGCTTAGACAAAGACGAGAGGAATGCCAATGTATTGAGATTATGAGAGGATAATAACGTTGATGCTTTAAACCTTTATACTGTATGTAAGACGAGGGTTGAGGAGAGAGCGAGGCATTTCGCGTTACTGAACTGATCGGTCCGAAAAAAAATGGTGCTACTCCATAAAAAATGTAAATAGAAGTTAAACAATCTTAAATTAATTTAATTAGATTTATAAAAAGTAGTATTAACATTTATATATTTAAATAGGTCTATTTTGAAAACATATTCCATAATCTAGTGATATTTATTACGCATCATAAATTTTATTCGTTTTTAAATAGACTGAATTGACACATATTAGTTATACAAAAGTTGATTAAAATTTATTTATTGCAACATCAAAATTAATATTATTTAGTAATTGATTTTAAATAGATTGAATTGACACATATTAATTAGTACTCCCTCTGTTTCAAATTATAATTAAGAAGTTTTTGCATTTCTAGATATATAGTTTTTCACACAGGCGCCTGAACAGTTTTTTCTTGTCCTTAAATAGAAAAAAAATTATAATTTATTTATCATGATTTGTGCTAATAGATACATAGTTTTTAGTATGTATCTAGATATAACCTATATCAAGGTGCGTAACTAAAGCTATGAATTTAGAAAAGCTAAAATATCTTATAATTTGGAACATGAGTAATATTCTAATCGATGTAATTAGTGATTAATAGCACGAATATTATTAGATCATTTCACCTAGTACTGTATTTTTATGAGGGTGCTGAGGGTATTGGATTCATGCTTTTTTAATACAAATGTAGAATGGGGCAGAGAAAAGTAATAGGAAAAGAATTTGGACACATCTATTTAGTGTCTACAATAGAAAGAAATACGAATATGAATATTCATATGTAGAAAAGAATATTTCTTTTTTGTTTTGAAAGCATTACTAGATTTAGGGTGCTTTGGCAGCAAGAAACATTCTAGATTCTCAGGAGAATCACTAGGATCGTTGTCACTTGTTACAAAAAGAGAAATATTTTAAGGAGAATCACTTGAAACTGTTTACCAGCAGTCTAGAGAAATACCCAAAATCTAGTTTTGTATTTCTTTTTCAAGAATCTAGTGAGCCATGATTCATGAAAGAAACATTTCTAAAGAGAAACTAGATCTGCAACGTTTCTAAGAGAATCTAAAACCCTGCCAAATGCACCTTCATGTATCTAATATGAATTGGCGATCAAAACACATATGGATAGAACTTCTAAAAGGTTCTAAAAAAGAAAAAAAAAATAGGAGTATGAATGGAATAAAACTGAATTGATAAAACAATCCTAGCAAAAAACCATAGACAGTTTAATTAATGTTGTGTACTCCCTCTGTCAAAAAAAAATGCAACTCTCGCATTTCGAGGAGTCAAATAGTTTAAACTTTGACTAAAATTATATGAAAAATACTAACACTCATGTGACAAAATAATAAGTACCATTAGTTTAGCCATAGAATATAATTTCATAATAAATTTATTTTGAAGACATAAATGTTAATACTATTTATTATAATCTTGGTCAAACTTGAGCTAGTTTAGCCGGCACGGTTCCTATAATTAAGTTCTTTTGTGGACAGAGGAAGTATCTGATGATATACCAGGCTTGACGACAATGCGTAAATGCAACGGTTTTTGGCCGGCACAAACGTTTCTTTCTCTGGTAGTGGAACTCTAAATGCACGGCCTTATTATTAGCTCAGCTGTGAGCTCAGGCTCAGTTGCTTGTTCGATCGTTAACAGAAATGCTGATCAATGCAAGCAGCATGCAGACAAAGAAAATCCATCGAATCTTTCGTAGATCTTGGCTATATATAGCTGTCGTTGGTACTTGGTGGTGCTCTAGTGTGGTTTGTACGGGCGAAACGAACGTTAGGATTCCCGACAAATCAACAAGAGGCAAGGTAAAAACAAAATGTTTTGAGTGTGGGTCATCCATGACGTGGAGCCCAGCTTGCATTGCAGTGCAGTGCAGTAGGACATACACTGGCAAAACAACCCTAAATAAAAATTATCGACGCATCAACCGGGCTTATTGAGAATTGAGTGCAGTACGCTGTCTATTCTCACGTAATTAAGGCTGTCCGCACCGGGCACCTGTATGCCGCCCTGCAGGTCCGCATAGCGGAAGAAATCGCTGCAGCGCAGGCCTGTATTCCGCACTGGGAAATAAGGGGAGGAGAGAGGAACGCGAAATACAGATAGCGTACGGCGAAACGTAAAGGCGAGGTGGGCCCCATGCGCGTGCTCGGTGGGAGGAGAGAGGGAGGGAGGGGAGAGAGGTTGAGGGATTAAAAAATTAGAGAAAATGGGATAGAGTTTGATATAGAGAGAATATGGGTGCGGGAGATGGTATTGTAAGTGTGTGACTAGGACGGAAATATTCCTTTAGAGGTGGGATTTAGAGGGATAGCAGTGCGGACAGCCTAAAGACCTGTGAAGAAGAAGCTGCTAGACTGCTGAAGCTCAGCAGGCTGTGCAATGTGGGACCCATGCTGTGGCCCATCGTCCTCTCCTGTCCTGCTCACCACCACTGAACCGACTTTGGGCCTAGCCTAGTAGTTTCGCTGAAAGCAACAAAGGCTTTTACGTCCCCTAAAAAAAAACCAAAGGCTTTTATGTTTTACCTGGCCGAGCTCTCTCTAGAAGCTTGATGGGCTCGACCGACGCCTAGCTCGTTGGTGACGACAAGGAAAGAGATCCAGGCGACGAGGAGGGCGAAGATGGCCGTGAAGAGTCTCTTCCGGTTCCCGCTAGCTAGGGAGGAGGAAGCCTTTCTTGAGGAAGTTGAATGACGTACGATGGAGTGTGGCAGCTATGTCTAGAGCTTAGACAGAAAGATGAGGAATGCCGATGTATGTATTGGGATTATATGAGAGGGTCAGGGGACTGACATTGTTGGTTTTTACATTTATTTAAGAAGAGTGTTGAGGAGAGAACAAGGCGTTTGGTCAAAGCAACTTCATAGGAAAATGTGAACAATACATTATTATACATGCATGTCTCGCGCAATTAAAATGAAGAAGCCTGAATTAATCGGTCGATGCCTTGCATTTGCATATACATCAGCGATTGATGGGAGGAGCGCGATGATATAAAGCCTATTAGAGCAAGGCCTCTACTTCCGCCACCATAGTTAAATATGGGTGGCTAGGCTAAGAGCATAGCTCCAGCATGGCCCCCACTAGAGCACCCAAATCAAGGTGGACACCCATTCCTAGGGCCTTAGGCCAAGCCCCCAAAGGACGGTTTCCATCCGTTTCTCTCTTGCCAAGCTCTCCGGATGCTCGATCTGCTCCCTGGCAGCACGCCCTCCCCCGGTTGTCTACCACCATCAGCAGCACCCACTCGATCCAACATCCAGTGGCGAGGTAGAGCTCACGGCGCTCGTGGCTGGCGGCGAGGTAGAGGTGGCGGCTAGCTCCTCTCGTCGAGCTCATAGACACGGTGAGGTAGAGGTCACAGTCAGGACCTTACTTCTCGCGTCGCACTCATAGTCGGGTGCTCGCTCCTCTCATCGGCACTCCTACGCTCGCGGCCAGGGCAATCCCTACTCCGCGTGTCGTTCTCACGGCCAGCAGTGAGGTAGAGGTCATGGCCGGGTCCTCAGTTCTCGTGTCGCGCTCGCAGCTGGGTACCTGCTCCTCTCGTCGGCGCTCCTTCGCTCGCGGCCAGGTCCATCCCTGCTCTTCTCCCTTTCCTCATCGACGACATCTACACCCACATCTGTCAAGGCATCGTCCGCTTCCCCACCGGCAATCGATTTCGTTCGCTCCCCCACCGGCGTTAGTCGGTTTCTTTCTTTTGGCTGAGTGAGTCTATGATGAGTGGGTCCCATGTGTCATTCCTTGAGAGAATGAATTTGAGGGCTCTATATTTTGAGGGTCACTGTTGGAGCTCAATCCAGAAAATAGAGACCCCAAATGTGGGGGAGGGCCCAAATGAAAACTAGAGACCCTGTTTTGGGGGCTATTGCTGGAGTTATGTTTGGTTGGTGACCAAAATGTGCCACGCCAAAGGTTCCGCTTGCCACAGTTCTTCGGCACCTGTTTGGTTCATTGCCACAGCTATGGCACGCCACACTTTCTTAGCACCTTGCCACACATGTGATAGACTCATTTTCATACCAAACCTTGCTAGAAGTGTGGCTTCGATTTTATTTGCCACATTTTCTGTGGCAGCCACAATTTGCTGAAGGTTAGGCGTGGCATGTTTTGGTCACCAACGAAACAGGGTTCTTATGGTACCTGATTTTAAAAGTCTGACCTCCTTCCAATCCCCCTCGGCCGTCATTAACTGGTCTGAAAGGATCAAGATGCCCAAGAGAGGGGGTGAATTGGGCTAATTCTAAATTTCTTTGCAATAATTAAACTCTACGGTTAGCCCAATTAACCCCTTGTGCCTAGAAAGTGTTTCTAATGTTCTACTGCACAAAAAGACTTGCAACCTAAGTTCCAATCCTACTCTAGCATGGCAATTCTATAAATGTAAAGACAAGTATTGAATTGCTCAAAATAAATGCTCAAAGTAAATGCTCAAATTAAAGAGAGAAGGAGGAACGCGGCGATGTTTTGCCAAGGTATCGGAGAGTCACCACTCCCCACTAGTCCTCGTTGGAGCACCCGCGCAAGGGTGTAGCTCCTCCTTGATCCGCGCAAGGATCAAGTGCTCTCTACGGGTTGATTCTTTGACACTCTGTCGCGGTGAATCACCCACAACCGCTCACAACTCGAGTTGGGTCATCCACAAGCACCGCCGGATGATCACCAATCTCCCAATCACCACCAAGCCATCTAGGTGATGGCGATCACCAAGAGTAACAAGCACGAACTCTCACTTGACCACGACAAGCCTAATGAGAAGGGTGGATGCACACTTTGCTACTCTTGATCTCACTAATGAGGGCTCTCTTTGGGATTGTCAAATCTCAATCACCTCATTAGGACCTTGCCCTTCTTGGTACTCTCAAGGATGTTTCTCAGCTGTTGAAATGAGCAAAAATATCCCCACACATGAGTGGAGGAAGTATTTATAACATGGGCTGAAAATGAACCGTTATGTGTGAAAGGATCAAGATGCCCAAGAGGGGGGGTGAATTGGGCTAATTCTAAATTTTCTTGCAATAATAAAATCCTACGGATAGCCCAATTAACCCCTTGTGCCTAAAAAGTGTTTATATCAAACTAATGCACAACAACCTCGCAACCAATGTTCCAAACTTACTCTAGCAAGCAATTCTATGGATGTAAGACAAGTATTGAATTGCTCAAAGTAAATACTCAAAGTAAGTGCTCAACGTAAATAGAGAGAGAAAGGAACGCGGCGATGTTTTGCCGAGGTATCGGAGAGTCGCCACACCCCACTAGTCCTCGTTGGAGCACCCGCGCAAGGGTGTAGCTCCCCCTTGATCCGCGCAAGGATCAAGTGCTCTCTACGGGTTGATTCTTCGACACTCCGTCGCGGCGAATCACCCAAAGCCGCTCACAACTTGAGTTGGGTCACCCACAAGCTCCGCCGGGTGAACACCAAACTCCCAATCACCACCAAGCCGTCTAGGTGATGGCGATCACCAAGAGTAACAAGCACGAACTCTCACTTGACCACGCGAAGCCTAATGAGAAGATGGATGCACACTTTGCTACTCTTGATTTGCTAGTGAGGCTACTCTCTTGGATTCTCAAATCACAAACACCTCACTAGGACCTTGCTCTTCTTGGCACTCACAAACGTGTTTCTTAGCTGTTGGAATGAGCAAAAGATGCTCCACTCACGAGTGGAGCTTCTATTTATAAGCCAGCCTGAAAAACGAACCGTTATGAGCTTCTGCGGGATGACCGGACGCTCCGATCGTGATGACCGGACACTCCGGTCAGTTCAACCCGCGAACCAGTATTAAAAAGTCGACCGGACGCTTGCAGGGCCCGGTCAGCACTGACCGGACGCGTCCGGTCACATAAAACCCTTACTGGAACCTTACTGGACTCGACCGGACGCTGAACCCTCAGGGTCCGGTCAGCACTGACCGGACGTGTCCGGTCACTCTTTCCCAAGTCTGGACCCTTACTAGAGTCGACCGGACGCTGGCCCTCAGCGTCCGGTCACATGACCTTCCAGCGTCCGGTCACACCAGACTTGTTCACCTCAGTCAAATGAACTGACCGGACCCTGCGGCCAGCGTCCGGTCGCACCGGAGCCAGCGTCCGGTCAGTGTTTGACCCTCCATTCACTTCCAACTTCCGAACATATGTGAACGAAGTTTGCTCCAAAAGATCTTAGGCATTCATAGGAGCTACCTAGAGCTAGTTTAAACAAGTGTGCACCACACCTAACTCACTAGACTTAACTAGGTCAAGCTACCCATTCATACCCCCCTTCATAGTACGGCCAAAGGAAAAACAAAGTCCTAAACTACTCTAAGTGTCTCTCCAACTTCAATTGACACTTAGAACTAGTTATCCTTAACCTTGTCGTCCATCCTTTGAAAACCGAAACGATTTCCATCGTAGGGGCATGACAACCTTAATTGCCCAATCGATCTCCATTACCATGACCTAACTTAATTGCCTCTGCAAAACACACGTTAGTCATAGTAATCTTGTATTGACATTAATCACCGAAATCCAACTAGGGGCCTAGATGCTTTCAATCTCCCCCTTTTTGGTGATTGATGACAATACCACCTCGAGTATGTTATGGAGTGAGGTTTTTGACGGGCTTGGTTCATATAAGCTTTTGTCAATAAGAACAAAAGAGTTAGTCAAGCTTATATGACCCAAGCCAACACAATGTACTCAAAGGATATGGATTAAGCATGAGTACAAATAACAAAGCTCATTTGCTTCAAAGTATAAACGCGGTCAAATATCACAATCACATAGATAGCACTATCACATATATATAATAGTATGCATGAAAGTAAACAAACGAATGCATAAGTGATAGTGTATCAACCAAATAAAACTCCAAATGTATATAATAAGCTAATACTAGATAACTAGCTCCCCCTAAAACTCGCTCCCCCTAAGTCTACATACTCAAACCCTCTCCCCCTTTGGCGTCAAACACCAAAACCTAGGGGTCGGACGGCGGGGCTGCAGCGGACGAGTCGGGCGCTGAAGTACGTGGAGCAAGATGGAACTGGGCGCCATCATCATCTGACCCTGAGCTCTGAACTGACTGACCCTCTGAAGCAGGAAGTGTCGCTGAAGCGGTCTAGGTCTGAGCTGGGGCTGGTGCTGCCTGTGAAGCTGCAAGTATGTCTGTCGTAGGATCTGACGAGGCGACAGACGAGGGGAGCCTCTGAGTAGTCATGATAGCTGGAGCTGCTGTAGACGGACCGGCAGTATGCATGTGAGGTGGAGTAGGCATGCCGGTCAACTCACTGAATGATGCTCCAAGACTCTTGGAGACTGACGACTTAGGCACGAATAATGAGGAAGTCTGCTCTGGTGAGAAACCCGTGTGATAAGGAGTGAACTGCGGGGCTACACCAGGTGAGGCTAACCACTGGGACACCTGTACAGGAGGTGAAGGAAACTGAGCTGGAGGCTGTCCCTGACTCTGAAGCCCACTGGGCTGTACTGCTGGAGTCGTTGAGGTGGTGGGAGGCTGTGCAAGCTGGGGCGAAGTCTGTGGCAGTGGGATCCCAATGGCTATCACTACATGCTGCATGAATCCTATGAGCTGCTGCTGCATAAGTAACTGCTGGTGCTGAAGAAGCTGCTGCTGCCGCTGAAACTCGTCCTGACGAGCCTGAAACTGTGCGAAGTTGGCAGCTGTCTCCTGTGCCTGTCGTGTCTGATCCTGCTGCATCCGCTCAAGAATGGCAATGAGAGCGGGGTCTGTCTGTGGAGCAGGTGGAGCAGAACTGGAGCTACCTGCCTCTGCATCGTGTCTGCGTGGAGGCATCTGAGGTATAGGCTGGTAGTCGTCGTCAAAGCTGTCACTATACTCGCTCACCTCCTGCTGTGCCTCTAGCTCCTCCTCCTCAGTGGCTGCAATCCCTCTGATTATCTCATCCTGCTGAGCTACAGACTCTGGCACGTCGGGGCAACGGCTAGGCTGACTGGGTGCCTGAGGAGTGGCGTGTCTGATCCTCTGTGACAGGTTGTAAGCCGGGAACTCTGTGGTGGCACCTGTATACTCATCCATCATACCAGGGGGCTTATCAAGCACTATTCTGCGGATGAGGAACGTGATCCAGTGAGCATAGGGAAGCTGCCTGCGACCCTTGAATCCCTCAGCAATAGTATCCTCCATCTCTGAAAGAAGAAGGTCCCAGATGTCAAACACTATCATCTGCATGATGGCATTGAGAAGCCAGAGCTATAAGCGAGTCAGGCCCTCCCTGTATCCCAACCTGGGAAGCAGTGTCCTCCTGATGATGGCCTCTAGTACTCTTGCTGTAGGAGTCAAGTCACTGGGGTTCCTGCTCGACCCCTCACCAAAGGGCTCCTTGAAGCAATGGCGCACTAAATCTGTAGGGGGCACCAGCCCTCCATGGGGACGCCTGGGAGGTCCCTGCTGTCCATAGCAAACCTCATGCATCTTTACAGGCTGCTCCTGTAGTCTCAGTATCTCCCTGGCTCTGCCACTAGTCACTCTGTAGTCTTTGCCTTTGAAAGCAAAGTGAATGAATCTGTGATGAGGATCAATGTAGAGCGAGGCATAAAACTGACGGACCCAAGAAGGTACATATATGCCCGTCCGTCCAATCAAATCTGTCAGTCCTGGCAAATATGACAAGTATTGCCGAATGCCCTCTCCGGCTGCTGCCACAATGGACTCTATCTGACAGACCCTCTGTGATCTAAACACTGCCCCACTGTTAAGATATGCATTGTAGAAATCCTCCTGCAGTGGCGTGTAGAACCCCTCAGCTGCTCTCTCATCCCTCCTTGGAGGAAACCAGACCTCAAACTCAACAAACCTCAGCTGCTGAACCTGCCTGGCTGTAGCGGCCCTCAAGTCGAGGTGAACCACTGGAGGCAGACCCTGTGGTCTGGGCGGAGGGCGAGAACCCCTGCGCTGTGTAACTGGCCTCGGTGGAACTACAGCACTAGTACGACTCGAGCGGCGTAGCTGAGGTGCCGGCTCGGTCTCCTGACTCTCCTGAGTCTCCTGGGCTGGCTGAGGCTCTGCTAGTGGGGGCTGCTGCTGTGCTGACGGACCCTCCTCAATGGCGACCCGTTGACCTGCAAACATGGCAGTCCCAGCTGGACTACCGTGACGACGCTCAACCTCCTCAATCGCAGCTCTCAGTGCTGGTGAAACCAGCTGATCTGCAATGACAACTCCTCTGCGGACACCACCTCTCTCGGCACGCTCTGCAGCCTCTGCAACAGCTGCTGCTCTCGCTGTCTCTGCATCGGGGTACTTCCGCTTCTTGGATGTCACCTGCTTGGTTGACTTGCCCTTCGATCCGGCTGGCTGGCGAGGCGGGGGCCTCCGATCATCATCACCTGGGCCACCACCAACGTTCTTGGTGCGAGCCATCTGAACAGACAAGATGGTGAACTACCGCTGATGAAGATCAACTGTCAAACTGCCACTTTCGAGGCTTGGCCTCGATCCTTACTCGCGAGCTTAGCTCCGAGTTGACTGCCAACTGCCAGACGAAACACAATGGAACCGACTCGCTGCACGATAGAATAGATGGATATACAAATAAATACCATATATCTAATAGATGCGAAACCCTAATAGAGAAAGCAATGTAGATGCGAATTTGAATCGAGTGGCTTTCTACCTGACGATCAGTGATCCGAGAAGAGATAAGATATCACGCGGGGGATCCTCGGAACCGAGCTAGGGTTAGGGTAAACGTCCTGAATGTAATGGAGAATCAGAGACTGCAAATCGATCTAGGTCACCATTGTAGAGATCAAAATTGCCAAGGAAAAGGAATTTCCTTACCAAACTAGGAGATAGTAGGGCTCGGGCACACGAATTGATGACTAGCAGATCGGCTCAAGAGGCAACAAGACAGGGCACAGCCGCTGGTGGCATAGACAAACGGCGAGGTCTTCAGCGCTGCGAGGGGGCCGAGCACGGTGGCGCGCGGGACGGCGGCGTGTGGCTGCTATCGAGCGGAGGAGGCACAGGAGGTGGCGGCTCGGCTGCGGGCTTGGCTGGCGAGCGAGGCTACGGTGGCGCGGCTAGGCTGCGGCGGCGACTTGGGCGCGGGTCATGGCGGCGCTGGTTAGGTCAAGGCAGGTGACAGAGGACGTGGGTAGGTTAAGTAATCCCCCAAATCGTGACAGAAAAGGAAACGGGAAAAAGAGACCTTAAGACACGCGAGATCCACTGACCGGACGCTCCGGTGGTAGCGACCGGACGCTACCACCCAGCGTCCGGTCGATTCCAGAGAGGTCCAAATCCTTTGGAATCGGGACCGGACGCGTCCGGTGGTCCATGACCAGACGCAGTCAGGGTCCGATCAGTACAACTTGATCATCCTTCGATCGACCGGACGCTGAACCCTTCCTGACCGGACGCACAGACGCAGCGTCCGGTCACTCCTTCACTAGCAGTTCACCTCCTGTGAACTGACCGGACGCTGGACAGCAGCGTCCGGTGCACCTTTTCCAGCAAACCTTCATCCTTCCTTCGCGCTGCCTGTTCCCAATCAAATCCCAACTTGAATAAGATCCAAATGAACACCAATTGGGACTGATGTGAGTGACCTCTCTCAAACCCTCATATTTTTCAAAATATTTTGCCTTAGGCTATAATTCTTTTTAAGAAAATAGGCAACAAGAGGGCAAATGGAACAAAACGACAAAACAACATTCATGCATATGTAATACTTGTAAGTAAATCTAGTTGCTTGTCAAGTTTGATCCAAGGTTAAGCTTCTTCACACGCTTTTCGGCGGTTATCTTAACCATGTTAGACAAGCCCTATATGCATTGCCACAAATTAAACATGTTGTATATTACAATGAATGCAATGGACAACACAAGCTCAGTTTTTAGTGAAGTTACTAAAATCAAGTACATTGAGCTCATTCCGTAATCTACAAAATGTAGCCTCATCTAGCGGTTT
This sequence comes from Miscanthus floridulus, assembly GCF_019320115.1. Taxonomy (NCBI): domain Eukaryota; kingdom Viridiplantae; phylum Streptophyta; class Magnoliopsida; order Poales; family Poaceae; genus Miscanthus; species Miscanthus floridulus. The sequence continues at coordinate 99,234,036 of NC_089589.1, forward strand.
AGTGAAGATATCTGCTAATTGATCTTCGGATCTTACACCTTCTAGTGATATATCATTTTTAGCTACATGATCTCTTAGAAAGTGATGGCGGATATCTATATGCTTGGTGCGAGAGTGTTGAACCGGATTATTTGCAAGTTTTACCGCACTTTCATTGTCGCACAGAAGAGGAACTTTCTCTAGAACTACTCCATAGTCTAGTAAAGTTTGTTTCATGTATAATATTTGTGCACAACAAGCACCCACGGCAATGTATTCCGCTTTGGCGGTGGACAAAGCCACACTATTTTGTTTCTTGGAGGACCAAGACAAAAGTGATCTACCAAGCAAATGGCACCCTCCGGATGTGCTCTTTCTATCAACTTTGCATCCGGCGTAGTCCGAATCGGAATAGCCAATTAATTCAAATAAAGCTCCTTTGGGATACCAAAGGCCAATGCTTGTTGTGTGCTTAAGATACCTAAGGATTCTTTTTATGGCAATTAAATGTGTTTCCTTAGGACTAGCTTGAAATCTAGCACACATACACACACTAAACATTATGTCGGGCCTAGATGCGGTTAAATATAACAAGCTACCAATCATAGAACGGTAGAGAGTTTGATCAACCGAGTTACCTCCCTCATCTAGGTCGAGATGTCCATTGGTAGGCATTGGGGTCTTGATTGGCTTACATTCATCCATCTTGAATCTCTTGAGAAGGTCTTTTGTGTATTTCTCTTGAGAGATGAAGATGCCTTCTTTCATTTGCTTGACTTGAAAACCAAGAAAGAATGTAAGCTCACCAATCATTGACATCTCGAACTCCTTAGACATCAATTCACCAAATTCTTTGCATGAGTCTTCATTTGATGATCCAAAGATGATATCATCAACATATACTTGACAAATGAAGATATGCCCATCAAGCTTCTTGGTGAATAGTGTGGTGTCGACCTTCCCAATGGTGAAGCCCTTCTCAATAAGGAAATCCCGAAGGCGCTCATACCAAGCTCTTGGGGCTTGCTTAAGCCCATATAGTGCCTTGGACAACCTATAAACATGATTAGGATATCTAGGGTCTTCAAACCCGGGAGGTTGATCAACATAGACTAGTTCATTAATAAAGCCATTTAAGAATGCACTTTTCACATCCATTTGATATAGTTTCATTTCATGATGTGATGCATATGCAAGAAGGATACGGATGGCTTCTAATCTTGCAACCGGTGCAAAGGTTTCTCCAAAATCTAAACCTTCAACTTGAGAGAACCCCTTTGCTACTAGTCTTGCCTTGTTCCTCACAACAACACCTTGATCATCTTGCTTGTTGCGGAACACCCACTTTGTTCCAATGACTCTTGCACCTCTTGGTCGCTCTTCAAGATTCCAAACTTCATTGCGAGTGAAGTTGTTCAACTCTTCATGCATGTCATTGATCCAATCCGGATCTTTAAGAGCTTCTTCTACCTTGGTAGGCTCATAGCAAGAGACAAAAGAGTGATGAGCAATAAATGAAGTAAGTTTTTGAGATCGAGTCATCACCCCCTTTGTTGGACTCCCTATGATGAGATCTTGAGGATGATCTTGTAGGAGAGGTGTATTTCTTCTATTGACCACTTGAGGAAGAGGTTGTGGAGCATCAACATCTTGTGCTTGTACCACCATTTGCTCATGGGAGATATGAGTATCTTCATTTTCTACTCTCCCAACTTTTTCACCATCTTGTGGTACATTTGATGAAGAGGGTTGGTTAATGACTTGTACATCATCTTCATCATCTTTTGGCTTGATGTCTCCCACCGGAATATTCTTCATAGCCTCCCTCAATGGTTCATCACCTACATCATCAATATTCTCATGTGCTCCTTGGGAGCCGTTAGATTCATCAAATTCCACATCATATGTTTCTTCAACCAAGCCGGTGGCATGATTAAATACTCTATATGCTTTGGACTTCAATGAGTAACCAACAAGAAAACCTATATCACAACGCCTTTGAAACTTCCCTAGGTGTTGCCGCTTCTTGTAGATGTAGCACTTGCAACCAAACACCCTAAAGAAGGAGACGTCCGGCTTCTTCCCATTGAGCAACTCATATGGTGTCTTGGCAAGGAACTTTTGAAGAAATAGGCGGTTGGATGCATAACATGCGGTGTTGATTGCTTCCGCCCATAGAGCTTCGCGGGGTGTTGTACTCATCTAGCATTGTCCTTGCAAGAGTGATCAAAGTCCGGTTCTTCCTCTCAACTACACCATTTTGTTGAGGAGTATAGGTTGCGGAGACTTCATGTTTGATTCCAACTTCATCACAATAAGCTTCTATGTTTGTGTTGTCAAACTCTTTGCCATTGTCACTTCTTATCTTCTTGAGCTTCACTTCAAATTCATTTTGAGCTCTCTTGGCAAACTTCTTGAAACAAGATGCAACTTCAGATTTGTCATGAAGGAAGAACACCCATGTATATCTTGAATAGTCATCCACAATCACAAGACAATAGAGATTTCCTCCCAAACTCTTGTATGTTGTTGGTCCAAATAAATCCATGTGTAGGAGTTCTAGCACTCTTGTGGTTGACATGAAAGCTTTGGTTGGATGAGTGTTTGCAACTTGCTTGCCGGCTTGACATGCACTACAAAGCTTGTCCTTTTCAAACTTCACATCCTTCAACCCTCTTACCAAATCATTCTTCATAAGCTTCTTGAGTGAGCTCATTCCAACATGAGCAAGTCTTCTATGCCATAGCCACCCAAGTGTTGTTTTGGTGAATAGGCAAGTCTTCAAGTTTGCATCTTCGGAGGTGAAGTCAACTAGATATAAGTTGTTGTATCTGAATCCATTGAATATCACTTGATTGTCATCTAACTTGGATACAACAACCTCCTTCTCGGTGAAAAGGCATTGAAAGCCAAGATCACACAATTGCCCAACGGATAGCAAGTTGAAGCTCAATGAAGCAACATAGAGCACATTGGAGATGGAATGATCATTTGATATTGCCACTTTGCCCAATCCTTTAACCTTGCCCTTTGAATTATCTCTAAATGTTATTTTCTCTTGTCCATCTACCTCTTCATCTAGTGAGGTGAACATACGAGGATCACCGGTCATATGTTTAGTGCAACCACTATCAATAACCCAATGACTTTCACCGGTCTTGTAGTTCACCTACACACAAGAGATTCAAGCTTTAGGGATCCAAGCTTGTTGAGGGCCCTTCACCTTCTCAACAAGTGACTTAGCCACCCAAATTTTCTTAGGCCTACTCTTGTTGGGAGGACCTAAGAACATGACTTTCATCTTTCCACTTGAATCTTTTCTAAGCATGTAGTGAGCATTGAAAGCAAAGGGTCTAGCATGCTTGGGCAAGGGTTGTGGTGGTGGAGTTTGACACTCATGAGCAAAGTGGCCTTCTTGTCCACACTCAAAACATCTCTTTGGCTTTGGCTTTGGCTTTGATTGTTGGTGTTGAGCTTGAGCCTTCTTCTTCTCTACACTTGCCATATATCCAATGCCACTTCTATCCATCTTCATGACGGTATTCATGAGTAGCTCACTTTGGAGATGCTTGCCTCTAGCAAACTTGCTCAATCCCACCTTGAGATGCTCTTTCTCCATCTTGAGCTTCTTGTTCTCTTCCTTGAGAATATCATTGTTCTTCTCCTCCTTGAGTTTCTTGATTTCTTCTTTTAGCTTCTCATTCTCAAGGATCACCTCTTTGTCATGATCAAGAGTTTCTAGCACAATGGTGTTGTGACTTTTCATCTCTTCAAGATCTTTCATGAGCTTCTCATTTTCACTCTTGAGCTTGACATACTCATCATAGTCATTGCACTCAACCACTTGCTTGCCCTTGCTACTAGATCCATGCTCAATGCTTTCATCACTTAAATCATCACATGAGGTAGCTATATCAATCTTAACAACATGGTTAGTAGCATCATGTGGCTCATTTGGTAAGAATTCTTGTGCAATAATAAGGGTATCATAATTGATCTTTAGAGTTGCATATTCATCTTTTAGCTTATTGTGACTAGTGATAAGCTCATTGTGCACCCACTCAAGTTTATCATTTTTTTCTTTAAGCTCTTTCTTAGAAGATTTGAGCTCCTTGAGTTTGGATGATATAGAATCATTTGTTTCCTTGAGCTCATCATTAGCCTTTTCTAATGTATCACACTTAGCTAAGAGTGAATCATTTTTAGCATCAAGTTTTTCATTTGTAGCTCTACTCTTTCTAATGATCTTAGTATATTTTCTTAGTATTTTGACAAGATCATCATAAGTAGGTGAGTCATCATCATCGCTATCACTATCATCATCACTAGCATGTTCATCATCACTACTATCATCACTCTTAGTTACCTTGCGTTCACCTTTGGCCATAAGGCATAGGTGTGTAGAGGATGATGGCGATGGTGGCGGTGAAGATGCAAGATCAATAGCAATGGCGGCCACCTTTTCATCGTCACTATCATCATCGGATGATCCACTTGATGAATCAATGTCCGTGAGCCAATCACCGACAATATAGGCCTTGCCACTCTTCTTCTTCTTGTAGAACTCCCTCTTTTTGCCATCTCTCTTCTTGTATGGCTTGTTCTTTTTCTTTTCATCTTCATCGCTTGACTCATCTTTCTTGCCCTTGTTCTTGAACTTGTCTTTCTTAAGCTTTGTGCATTGATGAGCTAGGTGGCCAAGTTCGCCACAATTGTAGCAATCCATCTCGGAGATTGGCTTTCTTCTTGAGCTAGTGAAGAACTTCTTCTTCTTGCCATCAAACTTGATGCCACTCTTATTTAGCCTTTTTAGCATCTTGGTGGTCTTCTTCACCATGAGGGCAAGGCTTTCTTCATCATCTTCATCACTTGAGCTCTCATACTCAAGTCTTGCTTTGCCCTTGTCTTGGCTAGCTTTGAATGCTAAGTCCTTCTCTTTCTTCTTTGTAGAGGATGAGCCATCTTGTGGTGTGATGTGCATGTACATTTCATGAGCATTGATCTTTCCCAAGATTTGTGTCGGTGTAGCGGCGGAAAGATCACCTTGATGTAGCACGGTCACAATGTGCCCATATTTATCAATGGGGAGGACACTCAAGATTTTTCTCACAACGTCGGATGGTGACATTTGAGTTAGTCCAAGCCCATTGACTTCCTCTACAAGAACATTCAATCAAGAATACATCTCATTAGCACTTTCTTTGGGAAACATCTCAAAAGAATTTAGCTTTTTAATCACAAGATGATAGCGTTCCTCACGCTCACTCTTGGTTCCCTCATGGAGTGCACAAACGTCCGACCATAGAGCATGGGCGTCTTTGTGGTTCCTTACACGATTGAACACATCTTTGCAAAGGCCTCTAAAGATGGTGTTGTGAGCCTTTGCATTCCATTTTTCATAATTCACTTCATCGCCTTGAAGTTGTGCGGCATTCCTAGGTGCTGGGAACCCTTGGGAGGCGGCTCTAAGAATTCCAACATCTAGAGCTTCTAAGTATGCCTCCATGCGGATTTTCCAATATGGAAAATCATCTCCCTCAAAGATAGGAGGAGGCTCATCCCCGTGAGACATCTTGCTCTAAGCGATTAAGCTTAAAAACGTGAGCACGAGGCTCTGATACCAATTGAAAGGATCAAGATGCCCAAGAGGGGGGGTGAATTGGGCTAATTCTAAATTTTCTTGCAATAATCAAATCCTACGGATAGCCCAATTAACCCCTTGTGCCTAAAAAGTGTTTATATCAAACTAATGCACAACAACCTCGCAACCAATGTTCCAAACTTACTCTAGCAAGCAATTCTATGGATGTAAGACAAGTATTGAATTGCTCAAAGTAAATACTCAAAGTAAGTGCTCAACGTAAATAGAGAGAGAAAGGAACACGGTGATGTTTTGCCGAGGTATCGGAGAGTCGCCACTCCCCACTAGTCCTCGTTGGAGTACCCGCGCAAGGGTGTAGCTCCCCCTTGATCCGTGCAAGGATCAAGTGCTCTCTACAGGTTGATTCTTCGACACTCCGTCGCGGCGAATCACCCAAAGCCGCTCACAACTTGAGTTGGGTCACCCACAAGCTCCGCCGGGTGAACACCAAACTCCCAATCACCACCAAGCCGTCTAGGTGATGGCGATCACCAAGAGTAACAAGCACAAACTCTCACTTGACCATGCGAAGCCTAATGAGAAGATGGATGCACACTTTGCTACTCTTGATTTGCTAGTGAGGCTACTCTCTTGGATTCTCAAATCACAAACACCTCACTAGGACCTTGCTCTTCTTGGCACTCACAAACGTGTTTCTCAGCTGTTGGAATGAGCAAAAGATGCTCCACTCACGAGTGGAGCTTCTATTTATAAGCCAACCTAAAAAACGAACCGTTATGAGCTTCTGCGGGATGACCGGACGCTCCGATCGTGATGACCGGACGCTCCGGTCAGTTCAACCCGCGAACCAGTATTAAAAAGTCGACCGGACGCTGGCAGGGTCCGGTCAGCCCTGACCGGACGCGTCCGGTCGCATAAAACCCTTACTGGAACCTTACTGGACTCGACCGGACGCTGAACCCTCAGGGTCCGGTCAGCACTGACCGGACGCGTCCGGTCACTCTTTCCCAAGTCTGGACCCTTACTGGAGTCTACCGGACGCTGGCCCTCAGCGTCCGGTCACATGACCTTCCAGCGTCCGGTCACACCAGACTTGTTCACCTCAGTCAAATGAACTGACCGGACCCTGCGGCCAGCGTCCGGTCGCACCAGAGCCAGCGTCCGGTCAGTGTTTGACCCTCCATTCACTTCCAACTTCCGAACATATGTGAATGAAGTTTGCTCCAAAAGATCTTAGGCATTCATAGGAGCTACCTAGAGCTAGTTTAAACAAGTGTGCACCACACCTAACTCACTAGACTTAACTAGGTCAAGCTACCCGTTCATACCCCCCTTCATAGTACGGCCAAAGGAAGAACAAAGTCCTAAACTACTCTAAGTGTCTCTCCAACTTCAATTGACACTTAGAACTAGTTATCCTTAACCTTGTCGTCCATCCTTTGAAAACCGAAATGATTTCCATCGTAGGGGCATGACAACCTTAATTGCCTAATCGATCTCCATTACCATGACCTAACTTAATTGCCTCTGCAAAACACACGTTAGTCATAGTAATCTTGTATTGACATTAATCACCGAAATCCAACTAGGGGCCTAGATGCTTTCAATGTGGCTCTGCGGGGTGACCGGACGCTCCGGTCATGTTGAACGGATGCGCCGGTCAGTTCACCCCAAACTCCAGTGTTTAAAGTGTGACCAGACGTGTCTAGTCGTGATTTTCCCTCTCTGGAGCCTTACTGGAGTCGACCGGACGCTGGCCCTCAGTGTCTGGTCACTTGACCTCTGAGCATCCGGTCACTTCCAAACGATTTCACCTTGATCAAATGAACTGACCGGACTCTACGCCAGCGTCCGGTCACACCAAAGCCAGCGTCCGGTCAGTATTTGACCCTCCATTCACTTCCAACTTTCGAACGTGTGTGAATGAAGTTTGCTCCAATGGATCTAATTGCTTTTTAGGAGCTACCTAGTGCTAAGTTTAGCAAGTGTGCACCACACCTAACTCACTAGACTCACCTAGGTCAAGCTACCCGTCCATACCCCCCTTAATAGTACGGCCAAAGGAGAAACAAAGTCCTAAACAATTCTAAGTGTCTCTTCAACTCCAATCGACACTTAGAACTAGTCCATCCTTAACCTTGTCGTCCATCCTTTGAAAACTGAAACAATTCCATCGTAGGGGCATGACCACCATGATAGCCCAATCGATCTCCATTACCATGACCTAACTTAATTGCCTCTACAAAACAAACGTTAGTCATAGTAATCACGTATTGTCATTAATCACCGAAACTCAACTAGGGGCCTAGATGCTTTCAATCTCCCCCTTTTTGGTGATTAATGACAATACTACCTCGAGTATGTGAAAGAGTTGAGGTTTTTGACATGCTTGGTTCATATAAGCTTTTGACAATAAGAACAAAAGAGTTAGGCAAGCTTATATGACCCAAGTCAACATGATGTACTCAAAAGATATGAAATAAGCATGAGTACAAGTAATAAAGCTCATTTGCATCGGAGTAAAACACGGAAGCAAAGCAAATGAGCACAGCACAAGTGATATGACATATAAATAATTCAAACTAGAGAGCACACATGTCATATATCACGATTACGTAGATATCACTATCACATAGATATAGTTTGATGCATAAAAGTAAACACACGAATGCATAATAGTGTATCACACATAAAAACCAAATATAATAGATAGTCAAATAGGTAAACAGAGCTCCCCCTAAGTCGCTCCCCCTAAGTCTAGCATACTCGATCCCTCTCCCCCTTTGGCGTTAAACACCAAAACCTAAGGGTCGGTCGGCGGGGCTGTAGTGGACGAGTCGGGCGCTGAGTTACGAGGAGCAAGATGGAACTGAGTGCCATCATCATCTGAACTAGAGCTCTGAGCTGTCTGACCCTCTGTAGCTAAAAGCAATGCTGAAGTGGTCTGGGTCGGATCAACAACTGGAGCTACTGCAGACTGTGTAGGTATGACTAGAGCAGCTGGCTCTGATGATGCCACTGAGGAAGGGAGCGTCTCTATAGTCCCGGTAATAGGTGCAACTATAGAAGGACCTGGGACATGCAAATATGGCAGAGTAGGCTGCCCTATCAACTCACTGAAAGTCACTCCAAGACTCCTAGAGACTGAAGTGTCAGTAGCGAGGAAGTCTGAGCTGGTGAAGCCCGTCTGGAGAGGTGTGAACTACGAGGCTAACACGGGCGAAGCAAGCCACTAGGACACCTACTCTATAGGTGAAGCAAACTATGCTGGTGGCTATCCCTGACTTTGAAGCCCACTAGGCTATAACGCTGGAGTCATAGAAGTGGTGGCAGTCTAACCAAGCTGGGGTGAAGGTTGTGGTAGTGGAACCCCAATAGCTGACACTACATGCTACATAAATCCAAGGAGCTGCTGCTGCATGAGAAGCTGTTGCTGATGCATGGCCTGCTGCTGCTGCTGAAACTCATCCTATCGAGTCTGGAACTGGGCAAAAGTAGCGGCGGTCTCCTGAGCCTGGCGAGCCTAATCCTGCCTCATCCACTCAAGTATGGCAAGTAGAGCGGGGTCTATCTGTGGTGCAGATGGAGCTAAACTAGAGCTACCAGCCTCATGATCATGTCGTCGAGGAGGCATCTGAGGGATATCGTGGTAGTCCTCATCTAAGCTGTCGCTGGGGTCGCTCTCGACCATCCCCTCCTGCTGAGCGTCAAGCTGCTCCTCCTCTATAGCTGCTATGCCCCTAATAGTATCATCCTACTGGGTTGTAGTCTCTGGCACCTCTGGACGACGACGCGGCTGGCTAGGTGCACTCGGTGTACTATGGCGGATCATCTGAGTCAGGTTATATGCAGGAAACTCTGTAGTAGCACCACTATACTCAGCTAGCATCTTAGGTGGCCTCACTGTAACTGCCCTGTGAATAAGAAATGTGATCCAGTGAGCATACGACAGCTACCTATGACCCCTGAACCCCACTGCAATGGTATCTTCCATCTCTAATAGAAGAAGATCCCAAATATCAAACACTGTCTGCTGCATCAGACAGTTCAGTAACCACAGCTATATGCGAGTCAAGCCCTCATGATACCCCATCCTCGGAAGCAGTGTCCTCCTCATAATGGTGTCAAGAACTCTAGAAGTGGGAGTGAGATCACTGGGTGTCCTGCTAGACCCCTCGCCGAATGGCTCTGTGAAGCAGTGACGGACTAGATCTGTAGGGGGCACCATCCCGCCATGAGGATGTGTGGGGGGGCACTGTCTGTCCATAGCAAACCTTATGTAGCCAGACAGGCTGCTCCTGAAGCCTGAGTATCTCTCTGACCCTAGTGCTCGTCAGCCTGTAATCTCTGCCACTAAATGCAAAGTGTATGAATCTGTGCTGCATGTCAATCCAGAGAGAAGCATAGAACTGATGGACCCAAGATAGAACATATAAGTCTATCCGTCCAAGTAAATCTGTCAGCCCTGACAGGTAAGATATGTAGGGGCGAATGTGCTCTCCAGCTGCTGCAACAATGGTCTCAAATTACACACCCTCTGAGATCTGAATACAGCTCCACTATTAAGATATGCATTATAGAAATCTTCCTACAGAGGTGTGTAGAAACCCTCTAAAGCACGCTCATCCTGCCTCGGTGGAAACCACTGCTCAAAATCCACAAATCTGAGCTATTGAACCTGCTTGGCCGTGACGGCCCTCAAATCCAGGTGGGTCACTAGAGGTGGACCCTATGGTCTAGGCGGTGGATGTGAACCCCTCCGCTGTGTCTCTGACCTCGGAGTGACTGGCACACGGGTACGACCAGAGCGGCGAAGCTGTGGCTAAGGAGCATGCTCTGTCTCCACGGTCTGCTCTCCCTCCTGAGTCTACGCTGCTGGCTATGGCTCCTGCTATGACCCCTCCTGAGGTTGACTCTCATCCAAGACTACTCGTCGTCCCGCAACCATGACAGTCCTAGCTGGACCACCATAACGGCGCTCAACCTGCTCTAGTGCGGCCCTCGTAGATGGAGAGAGCTGATCAGCGATCTGGACTCCACTCCTAGCACCTCCTACCTCCGCACGCTCTACTGCTGCTGCAACTGCGACTGCTCTAGCTGTGTCTACATCTAGATACTTCCGCTTCTTTGTTGCAAGTTTCTTCGTCGCCTTGCCTTTTGGATCTGCAGGCAGGCAAGGCGGGTGTCTCGGATCCTCATCATCGGGACCACCTCCAACATTCTTGACATGAACCATCAGATGGATCTGAAAAAAACAACTACCGCTGACAAGAAACAACTATCAACTGTCACTTCCGAGGCTTGGCCTCGATCCGTACTAGCGAGCTTGGCCCCAAGTTGACTGACAACTGCAAATAGGACCTCAACGGCACTGACTCGCTGCACGATAGAATAGAGGATATACAGATAATCTTAATTATTCATCTAGAGATACAAAACCCTAAGAAAGCAAGCAATCAGGTACGAAATTGAATCGAGGGCTTGTTACCTGATGAACCGGCGATCCAAAAAGAAGAGGAAACGTCACGCGGGGAACCACCAGGTTGGCAACTAGAGATTAGGCAATGCGGCGAGGAAACGACCGTGAAAACCCAATGGCAGTGAAGGCAGTGAGCAATGTGGCTCGATTTGGTGGAGCAGAGGGCATAGGCAGGCGTGGAACTAGTGGACACGACAGCTAGGGCGCGGCGTAGGTCGTGCGGTAGTGCGTGGGCACAGGTTGCGGCGGCATGGGCGGCTCTGGTGCAAGGCACGGCGGCGGCGTAGCAGAGAGGCGCACAGGTGAGCGTCGACGCGTGGGCTTGGGGGCGCGGGCGGCGGCGCGCGGGCGGCACAGGGAGTGGCGGTGTGGGGTGCGGCGGTCGGCGGCGCGGGAGTGAGGCGGCAATGTCGGCGCGGTTGTGGCCTTAGGTCAAACGGCGCTGCGATTAAATAGTGCCCCCCAATGTGACGGGAAAGGAAATAGAGAAAAGAGATTGAATCCCGCATGTTTTCAACTGACCAGACGCTCTAGTGGTAGCAACCAGACGCTACCACCCAGCGTCCAGTCAATTCCAGAGAGGTCCAAAACCCCTGGAATCGCGACCGGACGTGTCCGGTGTACACCGATCGGACACAGCCGAAGTCCGGTGCAAGCTGCCATCATTGTCTTTGATCGACCGGACGCTGGATCGCCATCTGACCGGACGCTGGGAGAACACTGTTTCAGCGGCTGGTCACTCCTTCGCTGCAGGTTCACCTCCTGTGAACTGACCGGACGCTGGACTCCAGAGTCCGGTGCAGCGTCCGGTCACACTTTTTCCAGCAATTCTTTAAAGTCCTTCGTGCTGCCTGTTCCCAATCAAGTCCCAACTCCAATAAGATCCAAATAAACACCAATTGGGACTGATGTGAGTGACCTCTCTCAAACCCTCATGTTTTTCAAAAATATTTTACCTTAGGCTATAATTCTTTTTATAAAAATAGGCAATAAGAGGGCAATTGAAGATAAACGATAAAGCAATATTCATGCATATGTAATGCAATACTTGAAGATAAATCTAGTTGCTTGTCAAGTTTGATCCAAGGTTAAGCTTTTTCACATGCTTTATGGCGGTTATCTTAACCATGTTAGACAAGCCCTATATGCATTACCAAAAATTAAACATGTTGTATATTACAATACAATGCAAGGGACAACACAAGCTCATTTTTTAGTGAAGTTACTAAAATCAAGAACATTGAGTTCATTCCGCAATCAACAAAAAGTCGCCTCATCTAGCGGTTTAGTGAAGATATCCGCCAATTGATCCTCGGTCTTTACACCTTCTAATGATATATCATTTTTAGCAACATGATCTCTAAGAAAGTGATGGCGGATATCTATGTGCTTGGTGCGAGAGTGTTGAACCTGATTATTTGCAAGTTTTACCGCACTTTTATTGTAGCACAAAAGAGGTACTTTTTCTAGAACTACACCATAGTCTAGCAAAGTTTGTTTCATGTAAAGTATTTGTGCACAACAAGCACCCGCGGCAATGTATTCCGCTTCTGCGGTGGACAAAGCCACACTATTTTGCTTCTTGGAGGACCAAGACACAAGTGATCTACCAAGCAAATGGCACCATCCGGATGTGCTTTTTCTATCAACTTTGCAACCAGTATAATCCGAATCGGAATAGCCAAGCAATTCAAATATAGCTCCTTTGGGATACCAAAGGCCAATGCTTGGTGTGTGCTTAAGATACCTAACGATTCTTTTTACGGCAATTAAATGAGTTTCCTTAGGATTAGCTTGAAATCTAGCACACATACACACACTAAACATGATGTCAAGCCTAGATGTGGTTAAATATAACAAGCTACCAATCATAGAGCGGTAGATAGTTTGATCAACCGTGTTACCTCCCTCATCTAGGTCAAGATGTCCATTAGTTGGCATTGACGTCTTGATTGGCTTACATTCATCCATCTTGAATCTCTTGAGAAGATCATTTGTATATTTCTCTTGAGAGATGAAAATCCCTTCTCTCATTTGTTTGACTTGAAAACTAAGAAAGAATGTAAGCTCTCCAATCATTGACATCTCGAACTCCTTTGACATCAATTCACCAAACTCTTTGTAAGAATCTTCATTTGATGATCCAAAGATGATATCATCAACATACACTTGACAAATGAAGATGTGCCCATCAAGCTTCTTAGTGAATAGTGTGGTATCGACCTTCCCGATGGTGAAGCCCTTCTCAATGAGGAAGTCCTGAAGGCGCTCATACCAAGCTCTTGGGGCTTGCTTAAGCCCATATAATGCCTTGGACAACCTATAAACATGATTAGGATATCTAGGGTCTTCAAACCTGGGAGGTTGATCAACATAGACTAGTTCATTAATAAAGCCATTTAAAAATGCACTTTTCACATCCATTTGATATAGTTTCATTTCATGATGTGATGCATATGCAAGGAGGATATGAATGGCTTCTAGTCTTGCAACTGGTGCAAAGGTCTCTCCAAAATCCAAACCTTCAACTTGGGAGAACCCCTTTGCAGCTAGTCTTGCCTTGTTCCTCACAACTATGCCTTGATCATCTTGCTTGTTGCGGAACACCCACTTTGTTCCAATGACTCTTGCACTTTTTGGCCGCTCTTCAAGAATCCAAACTTCATTGCAGGTGAAGTTGTTCAACTCTTCATGCATGGCATTTAACCAATTCGGATCTTGAAGAGCTTCTTCTACCTTGGTAGGCTCATAGCAAGAGATAAAAGAGTGATGAGCAATAAATGAAGCAAGCTTTTGTGAGCGAGTCATTACACCCTTTGATGGACTCCCTATGATGAGATCTTGTGGATGATCTTGTAGTAGAGGTGTATTTCTTCTATTGACCACTTGAGGAGGAGGATGTGGAGCATCAACATCTTGTGCTTGTACCACCATTTGATCATGAGAGACATGGGTGTCTTCATTTTCTACTCTTCCATCTTTATCATCATCTTGTGGCACACTTGATGAAGAAGGTGGATCAATCACTTGTACATCATCTTTGTCATCTTCAGGCTTGATGTCTCCAACCGGAATGTTCTTCATAGCCTCCCTTAATGGTTCATCACCTACATCATCAAGATTCTCATGTGCTCCTTGGGAGCCATTAGATTCATCAAATTCCACATCATATGTTTCTTCAACCAAGCCGGTGGCATGATTAAATACTCTATATGCTTTAGACTTTGATGAGTAACCAATAAGAAAACCAATATCACAACGTCTTTGAAACTTCCCTAGGTATTGCTGCTTCTTGTAGATGTAGCATTTGCAACCAAACACCCTAAAGAAAGAGACGTCCGGCTTCTTCCCATTGAGCAACTCATAAGGTGTCCTGCCAAGGAACTTTTGAAGGAATAGGCGGTTGGATGCATAGCATGCGGTGTTGATAGCTTCCACCCATAGAGCTTCGGGGGTGTTGTACTCATCTAGCATTGTTCTTGCAAGAGTGATCAATGTCCGATTCTTTCTCTCAACTACACCATTTTGTTGAGGAGTATATGTTGCGGAGACCTCATGCTTGATCCCAACTTCATCACAATAGGCTTCTATGTTTGTGTTGTCAAATTCCTTCCCATTGTCACTTCTAATCTTCTTGAACTTTACTTCAAATTAATTTTGTGCTCTCTTGGCAAACTTCTTGAAGCACGATGCAACTTCGGATTTGTCATGAAGGAAGAATACCCATGTATATCTTGAATAGTCATCAACAATCACAAGACAATAAAGATTTCCTCCCAAACTCTTGTATGTTGTTGGTCCAAATAAATCCATGTGAAGGAGTTCTAGCACTCTTGTGGTTGACATGAAAGCTTTGGTTGGATGGGTATTTGCAACTTGCTTGCCGGCTTGACATGCACTACAAAGCTTGTCCTTCTCAAACTTCACATCCTTCAACCCTCTCACCAAATCATTCTTCATTAGCTTCTTGAGTGAGCTCATCCCAACATGAGCAAGTCTTCTATGCCATAGCCACCCAAGTGTTGTTTTGGTGAATAGGCAAGTCTTCAAATTTGCATTTTCAGAGGTGAAATCTACTAGATATAGGTTGTTGTATCTAAATCCTTTGAATATGACTTGATCATCATCCTTCTTAGATACAATAACTTCCTTCTCGGTGAACAAGCATTGGAAGCCAAGATCATATAATTGTCCAACGGATAGCAAGTTGAAGCTCAATGAAGCAACATATAGCACATTTGAGATAGAATAATCATTTGATATTGCCACTTTGCCCAATCCTTTAACCTTGCCCTTTGTATTATCTCCAAATGTGATTCTTTCTTGTCCATCTACTTCTTCATCTAGTGAGGTGAACATACGAGGATCACCGGCCATATGTTGTGTGCAACCACTATCAATAACCCAATAACTTCCACCGGTCTTGTAGTTCACCTACACACAAGAGGTCAAGCTTTAGGAACCCAAACTTATTGAGGGCCCTTCACCTTCTCAACAAGTGACTTTGCAACCTAAATTTTCTTAGGCCTATTCTTGTTGGGAGGTCCTAAGAACATGACTTTCATCTTTCCATTAGAATCCTTTCTAAGCATGTAGTGAGCATTGAAGGCAAAAGGTCTAGCATGCTTGGGCAAGGGTTGTGGTGGTGGAGTTTGGCACTCATGAGCAAAGTGGCCTTCTTGTCCATACTCAAACACTTCTTTGGCTATGGCTTTTGTTGTTGTTGAGTTTGAGCCTTCTTCTCTTTGTTTGCCATGTACCTAATGCCACTTCTATCCATCATCTCATGACAGTGTTCATTAGTAGCTCACTTTGAAGATATTTGCCTCTAGTGAACTTGCTCAATCCAATCTTGAGACGCTCTTTCTCCAACTTGAGCTTCTTGTTCTCTTCCTTAAGAGCATCATTGTTTTTCTCTTCCTTGAGCTTCTTGTTTTCTTCTTTGAGCTTCTCATTCTCAAGCATCAACTCACCATCATGATCAAGAGTTTCTAGCACAATAGTGTTGTGACTTTTGATCTCTTTAAGATCTTTCTTGAGCTTTTCATTGTCATTCTTGAGCTTGACAAACTCATCATAATCATCGGCCTCAACCACTTTTCATTGTCATTCTTGAGCTTGACAAAATCATCACATGATGTAGCTATATCAATCTTAACAACATTGTTAGTAGCATCATGTGGCTCATTGGATAAATATTCTTAAGCAATAACAAGATTATCATGATTGATCTTAAGAGTTGTATATTCTTCTTTTAGCTTGTTATGGCTAGTGATGAGCTCATTGTGTATCCTCTCAAGTTTATCATGTTTTTCTCTAATCTCTTTCTTAGAAGATTTGAGCTCCTTGAGTTTGGATGACATAGCATCATTTGCTTCTCTAAGCTCAATACTAACCTTTTTCCACCATATCACATTTTGCTAAAAGTGAATCATTCTTAGACTCTAGTTTTTCATTCTTAGCTCTACTCTTTCTAATGATCTTAGTGTATTGATTTAGCAATTTAACAATATCATCATAGGAAGGTGACTCGTATTCATCATCATCACTATCGCTATCATCATTGCTAGCATTTTCATCACCACTACTATCATCATTTGATACCTTGCGATCACCCTTGGCCATAAGGCATAGGTGTGTAGGGGATGATGGCGGTGGTGGCGGTGAAGATGATGAGGAGTCAATAACAATGGCGACCACCTTCTCATTGTCACTATCATCATCGGATGAGCAACTTGATGAATCAATGTCCGTGAGCCAATCACCGACGATATATGCCTTTCCACTCTACTTCTTCTTGTGAAAGTCCTTCTTCTTGCCATCTCTCTTCATGTATGGCTTGTTCCTTTTCTTCTCATCTTCTTCTTCATTGCTTGAGTCATCTTTCTTGCCCTTGTTCTTGTTCTTGTACTTGTCTTTCTTGGGCTTTGTGCATTGATGTGCTAGATGACCAAGTTCTCCACAATTGTAGCAATCCATCTCCGAGATTGGCTTCCTTCTAGAGCTTGTGAAGAACTTCTTCTTCTTGCCATCGAACTTGATGCCACTCATGTTGAGCTTCTTTAACATCTTGGCGGTTCTTTTCACCATGAGAGCAAGACTTGCATCATCAACTTCATCATCACTTGAGCTCTCATACTCAAGTCTTGCTTTGCCCTTCTCTTGACTAGCTTTGAATGCTAAGTCCTTTTCTTTCTTCTTTGTAGAGGATGAGACATCTTGAGGTGTGATGTGCATGTACATCTCATGAGCATTGATCTTTCCCAAGATTTGTGTCGGTGTAGCGGTGGAAAGATCATCTTGATGAAGCACGGTCACAATATGCCCATATTTGTCAATGGAGA
This sequence comes from Miscanthus floridulus, assembly GCF_019320115.1. Taxonomy (NCBI): domain Eukaryota; kingdom Viridiplantae; phylum Streptophyta; class Magnoliopsida; order Poales; family Poaceae; genus Miscanthus; species Miscanthus floridulus. Next base: position 99,251,440 of record NC_089589.1, read on the forward strand.
GGACACTCAAGATCTTTCTTACAACATTGGATGATTGTATTTGAGTGAGTCCAAGCCCATTGACTTCCTCTACAAGAACATTCAAACATGAATACATTTCATTAGCACATTCTTTGGGAAGCATCTCAAAAGAGTTAAGCTTTTTCATGACAAGATGATAGCGTTCCTCACGCTCACTCTTTGTTCCCTCATGGAGCGCACAAACGTCCGACCATAGTGTATGGGCGTCTTTATGGTTCCTCACCCGGTTGAACACATCTTTGCAAAGACCTCTAAAGATTGTGTTTCGAGCCTTTGCATTCCATTTCTCGTAATTCACCTCATCGCCTTGTAGGTTAGTAGCATCCTGAGGTTTTGGGAAGCCTTGTGAGGCGGCTCTAAGTATTCCAACATCTAGAGCTTCTAAGTACGTCTCCATGCGAAATTTCCAATATGGAAAATCATCCCCCCTCAAAGATAGGAGGAGGTCCATCCCCGTGAGACATCTTTCTCTAGGCGGTTAAGCCTAAATACGTGAGCACGAGGCTCTGATACCAATTGAAAGGATCAAGATTCCCAAAAGGGGGGGGGTGAATTGGGCTAATTCTAAATTTCTTTGCAATAATTAAACTCTACGGTTAGCCCAATTAACCCCTTGTGCCTAGAAAGTGTTTCTAATGTTCTACCGCACAAAAAGACTTGCAACCTAAGTGTAACAACCCGGGTTTTTGGAGAAGCCAAAAATACGAACTTTTTAAAATTTTTCCTGCAATGTGTGAAACATGTAATTGCTAGGTCAAACACGAGTCCAACTTGCTCACAAGACGTTGCATACATGTAGATGGTTTGTAGGTGATTGCCGGAGTTCTCGAGTTGTCCTGTGATTGAGTCTTGATTATTGTCGGAGAGCACAACCCATAGCAACCTCCTTGTGATCCTCGCAGGATTATTTCGAGTCTTCCGTGAATCTCTCTCTATAATCCCGAACCCCACTAGAACCCGGACTTGCCATTTATATTTGTGCCGACCATTGGACCGGAATCCCTAAACCCTAAGACCCCTAGAAGACCACCACGATGAGTAAGCATGTTGTTAATACATGCGGGTACGCACATATAAGACCTATGAGTAGGAGAACAAAGGAAAAGACACTCTCCTCTAGTCGCCAGTGGAAATCATCTCGAGCCCCTCTTGGAGGTCACATCTCGAGTACCATCAATACCCCTCTTGAAATTCCTATTCAAACTCCGTGCAGATTCCCCCGAATTCCCCTCAAATTCCCCCTTCGAGTCTTTCCGAATATCCCCTGGAAAATTCCCATCCGAACACTCGTGGAAATTTCGTCTTGAGTTTATATGAATCCCTCCGAAAGATTCCTCGAACATCGCCTTATATTTCACCTTGGAAACCCTTCCCAAGATGTGGTGAATTCTTCTCAAATCCAAGTTCAAACCATTTAAACATAAATTGGAAAATCTATTCCCTTCTCTCTTCTCTCCCCTCACGCCTTGGCCGGCCCAGCACTCCCTCTTTTCCCCTTCATTCTCTTTTTCCTGAACCGGCGCCAGCAGGCCCAGCTCGCCACTACTCCATTCGGCCCACTCACCCCTTCCCTCGGCCCAACCAGCGCAGGAGCCCAACCGAACCCCCTCTCTCCTTGCTAAGCCGTGGCCCAGCCTACCTCGCTAGCCCGCTCGCCGCTCCACCCTTCTGGCCCGCTCGCGCGCGCGTGGTCTGCTTGGCCCAACCGGCGCAGCCAGCCGGCCGGCCCAGCAAGCCGTAGCCCAGCCTAGCCAGCAGCCACACGCCCCTCCAACCCTAGGCGCGCCGCAACCCCGCTCCCAGACCCCGCCACCGTCGCTCGCCCACTGCGAGTTTGCGTGCGCGCAACGCCAGCCCCGCGCCCCCTCGCTCGATGCGCGCCGCGTGGCCGGGGAGCGCGGACCCCGAGAATCGCCGCCGTCCGTGACCCCTGGCTGCCCTAGCCTGCCTATATAAATAGCGCCGCCCTTCTTCTTCCTCCAAGCCGCCGCCGCCACATTCACCATGGCCTCGCCACGCTGGAGGCGCACCACGGCAGCGCCGCCTCCCTGCTCCGCGTTGCGACCAAGCCACCGGCAGGAGCCTGTCCCTGCCTCGCCGGAGCCGCGCGCGAGCTGCTCCGAGCCTCGCCACGGCGACGTCATCCACAGCCACGCCGAGCACCATCGCCACGCTGCTGCCGAAGCACCACCCGCGACGCCGTGCTCCCCGGCCGCCCGATGTCACGCCATCCCAAACCTGAGGCCGAGCTCGAGGCGCCGTCTTCCGTCTTCTCGCCGGCCGCCGTGTCCACGCCACCCACCTCTGCCTCCTTCCCGTTTCCAAGAGAGCCATAGCCATGGCGCACGGAGGCCAAGGCGATGCCGGCTACGGCACCTCCGCGGCGCCCCTACAGCACCGCCTCCGCGAGACCACCCCGACGTGCACGGTGACCTACACCAGGCCTTGCCACCGCGACGTCGAGCCGGCCGCGGACACGATCCATCGCCCCAAGCCAAGCTCCTTCCCCGCCCGCAACATGAGCATGTCGTGATGTCGCGCCGTCCCGAGCCTCTGCACCAGCGCCATGACACCGTGACGTCGCCCACCGCGCTGCCGGAATGACCGCTCGGAGCCACCTTCGCCACGCTGCTCCGAATCATGCCACGCTAGAGCCGCACGGACGTCGTCGAGCACGCCGCCACCGCGAGCACCTCCCACCCTTCGGCGACTACCAGCAAGGCCAGAGCCCACCGTCGCAGCACCAGCCGCGAGCTCCATCCTCGGCTGCCGCGGTCACCACTTCGCTAAAGGACCGCAACCTCTTCCCGGCGTCCACCGTCGTCATCTTCTGTGACCGGCCTTCGAGCCGTGTAACTCTGTGTGCAGGGAAGAAGCCAGCCCCTTGCGACGTCTTCCGCGAACCATGGCCGAGCTCCGTCCAGTAGCCGCCACCTCTTCGGCAATCTATATCCTCCCCACTTTTGTGAACATGTGTTTATCTTTCCTTCGCACATGACCATCATCTATGTATCATCTATCTATCTGTGATTAGTAAATGCTTGTGCCGACCATCGCCGCCGGTCTACTCCTTTGTTTCCATTTCCCTTCATGACGATCTATCTATTACGCGTGTCCATCTCTTGTACCTCGAGTTCTTTTTCCCTAGTGCTTCGACTAGGTGCTACATCTTCGTCGCCCGATCACCCGGATGAGCCGAAGCCGTTGGATGACCATAGGTGCGACCAACTACAAGCTCCTCCAAGATCACGATGCCGAGCAACGCGGGTCACGTTCTTCCACTTCGACAAAACCTCGGTGAGCCACCACCATGCCCCCCTTTCCAACCCCGATTTTGCTTACCGGCCATGGTGTTCCAACCATGGAACGTGTAGACCGAGGCCACCTCCGGCCTTTGGACACACAAGCACACACACGTGACTAACCCAAGCCAAATCGAACCACCGGAGTTCCAAGAACACCGGTGTGGTTGCCGACCACCATTGAAGCATTCTCTAAAGCCATGTCTCGTCCACCGTGAACCACGCCCGATTGAGTCAAGCCTTGATTGCCGTCTCTGACGTTACGACGGAGCTCTACCGCTCCTAGACACGCCCACACCCACTAGCATGAGACCGGACTTAGCCAAATAGATCCACGGTGTAGGAGACGCCGGAAAGGACTTGTCGCCTATAAAACCCGTCGTGGCCAAGCCATGCCATGGCGAAGAGTTACCATGACCTCATCATGAACCCCAAAGCCGTAATTGGACCACGTGGCATTGATCACCGCATCATGGACTGCAGGTTTCCTTTCTTTGGTTGCCCTAACAGTTCCGTGGAACCCTGTGTCCGTGTTTCACCACTGTTCCAGCTACCTTGGGTCACGAGAATATGCCATCGAGATCTACCGGGACCCACACTAAAGGCCTGTTGAAGTAGTCACATTGCACAACTCACGGACAAAGCCCTGGTATACATCGCATGACCTAGCACCGTGCCATCGTTGTACTAAGTCCGTTCCCGACAACTGGCTGCCTCTTTAAACGAGGGCGAGTCGTTGAGAAACTGTGTGATCCCTAGCATCGTACCGATGACAAGTGGAGTCTTTCCGACGTTTCGGTCGCCTTGCCTTGCAAGTGCGTGCCGTTGAGAAGATATCGTGACCCCGTCTTCTATGAGCCGTACCCTCTGGACCATGAACCCTAGTCGTATGTCTTACCGAGACCTTGGAAAGCCCCATCTCGCATCTTTCCGTATGCGCATGTCTACCTTGTTGGGCCCTAATCTTACGACCTATCTGTCCATGATTGTCTTACAGGATCTATCCATCACCTAGCTATGGAATGTGCTACTCTGTAGTCGAGTCGAGTTGTTGCGTCTTTCGGTCGTGTTTGGTTCTTATCGCTGATTGTTGGTGTTATTGCCGGTGTGCCGAGCCTTCGAGCCGGCTGAGGGATCATACCTCGTTCGGATGTTACGATCGCGGGATCCGTCTCACCATGACCGTGATGCCGAGTGTAATTTGACCCCTCACTTTTTAGTTGACTTCATAGTACCACGAGTGTTAGCACCTATCTTCGGCCCTAGAACATGGTCGTGATGGATTCGATGTCGATACTAACATCGATGCGGATATCACCCGCACGCTTTGAGCCCTCCATGACCAAGTCCTGTGGGAGATGACCTGGGAGATAACAATCGTGGAATGATGGATGCCAACTAGTTGGTATAGCTTGTGGCCATGAGTTCACCTCGCCATGACCATGGAGCTATGCCTCTCTTTCGCTTTTAGTTGCTTCCTCGTGCTCAAGCCCTTGTATGCTTGTACCCCGTTTGACCATCACGTTTCTCTGATTCTCGCGGTGACAACCGCACCGCTTCAAATCTGAGAGATATCTCAGTGCCAGTACACCTAGGTCGGGTACCCTATGAGTGGCTTACACACTTGGTGTTCTTGAGTGTCGCTCCTTCTGATGCCCCGTCTTTGTCGTAGCGTGTGCGTTAGAAGAAGTGGACCTTGCTCTTGGACGTTCTTGCTCTTGTTGCCCCGATAGCCCGCTCTATTCGATCCCGTCTTGCACGTGATGATTGGATCAAAGATTGGACTATTCCCTTTTGTTAGCAAGGCTATGGTCTATGTCGTACCTCGGACCCGTGCGTGTCGACCTGATCGACCGTCTAAAACCATCTTTCCCGAAGATGTGTCTGAGAACATGACATGGATGTGCCTGGCAAACCCCGCTTCTTTTGTCGTGTTGAGCGACTCTCTTCTCGGCTCCCGACGTTATTGTGTCGCGTGGATTGAGAGGATCCGTCGTTGTCCAATCTCTCTGCGCTACCGCTTTCTACCATAGCGGGCGAGCTGAAGTATGTTGGAGCCAAGTCACAATAGTGTTACTTGTTCTTGTTTGCATCTCACATCTAATTGTGATTTGCAGGGAAAGGCTATAAGAGCCGAACCCCGTCGTTCTTCTTTCTTGGGGCCCGACTTCCAATCCCCGTCAAATTCAATGACACCGGATCAAAAGCTCGTGAGCCGTGGTGTTTGCTCTGGATAAGCTCTGGCTTAAACCGTTTATCGTAAAGCTATACTGGCTTGGCCATGACTTAAGCTTGTGCTCAGCAAACCACCACTCGTGTTTCTTTGGCCCGAGGAAATCGGACATCCACCGAGAGGGCCAAGTCATTTCCTCTTTGTGCTCCTTCTAGGTCTTGTCACCTTCTCGGAATATTGTTTGTTTTCTTGCCTTGAGTGTGTTTTGGAGGTAATTGCCATGAGGACAACGTGGGATCGAAACCCGATGGAGAAGGAGAACATGATCGACAACAGGACCCTGGGAAGAGGAGACTCTGCTGATCGACTACATCAACTAATGAAGATTTGTACCACTACTACCTCGACATCGCAGGTGTCATGGCAGCACCTTCTTTTAGAGAATCCTATTAGACATTGCATAATATCTAGAACTGCTAGCGCTTTATAATTATTCCTTTGCTAGAACTTTGATGCATGCTACTACCTGAGCCATTATTACCCTGATGCAACCCACTCTACCATGTCACCCAGCTTTGCGCATTCGCTCGCTTATATATGCTTACTTGCCTGCTTGCTTGCATATTACACTACTATACTTATTATTAACTCCACTTCGCATTATATCGGGGATGTGATGCTGGTGGTGCACCCCCTGGGAATGGTTTGGCTATGGGTGCCGGACTTGGTGGTATGTGAGTGTGCTGCGTGTGTCTTGGGTGCGTGGAGAGTGAGGGTTGTGTCGACCGAGCTGGAATAACGACGAGCCTAGGGCGAGTCTTGCCATGTGGTGCTACCTAGGCACTTGGATATGGAATAACTATGGCAGGTAAATGGTAATTGGAGGTGGCCTTGGGTGTGAGCCTCGGAGAGGTGGAGCCCGGGGTGGAGGTGCTGTGGTGGCACGGTAAATGGAAACCCTGATGAAGACATTCTGGCTTGGTCAATCCCTAAGGACTTACTAGTACTCAGATTCACCAGGAATCCTTTACATCCCACTTGCCCTATATGGTGCGGGACGGTCGGACTACTTGGTAGAGCGATGCCACTACTGCTAGGCGAACGTGTGCAAGGAGGTACGGGGTGCGTGGTTTTTCCCCCACACCCTTCTGAGACTTCAGGATGCCTTGTGGATCGGCTCTTGACATCCGGTGGGCCCTGGCTCTATCTACGACTCACAGTATCAGCCATCCCAGACTAGACTTGGGATGTTCCAGGGCTGAGAGGTAGGGTGGCATTGTTCTAGGCTAGCAAGCGGCCGGAATCTGCATAGACGGGCACCATCGAGGATGGCTATCTTGTGGGTATGTGAAACCTCTACAGAGTGTATGGTTGATCGATTGATACATATGCTGACTTGTCGGCTATGGACCTTTCCTGGGTTTCACTTAAACTAGATAGGAGAAGAGTCCTTCTATTCTCCCTCCAGGGTTGGGGTATTTTCCTGTCGTGAGCCTTGGGGGCTGTGGGCCGTTGAGACACGGCTGAGAGGGAGTTGGCCTGTCGACCTGAGTGTGTGAGATGAGATAAGGTGTGGTGGTGTGGAGGTGGTTATGGTTGGGATGGGTTGGTGGATGGATATGGATGGATGTGGATGTGTGTGGCTGGAAATGTGTTAAAAACTGGACATTACTATTACATTTCTACTGTTACTTACTTCTCATGCGCTAAGGATGCAAACCACAGCCAAATGTTAGGATCGCTAGATCCTCTTGTTTTATCTTTTCCAGTAAAGCTCATCGATGCTGACCATGGCCTGCACACATCTGGCGGTGTGCAGATTTCCTGCTTCTCAGAGATGCTGACTATAGAAGGATTAGGAGGTCTCGTGCCTACGCTCAAGTTTGGTTCGGAGATGGAATCTACGCTGCACTACGCCAACTCTGATGATGACCCGTGAAGGAGGAGCCTTCACTCGATAGTCTTCCGCTAGATTAACTCTGTAATAGGTGTGTTCCCCAGTGATGTAATATCTTGTATTCTTGTAATCTTACGATGTATGACTGTGATATTGACTGATATATGATAATATGATGGAATCAACTATTGGTTTCATCATATTACAATTCATTCTGAGGATTTTCCCTTCGCGGAAAATTGAGGATGTTTCACTAAGTTCCAATCCTACTCTAGCATGGCAATTCTATGAATGTAAAGATAAGTATTGAATTGCTCAAAATAAATGCACAAAGTAAATGCTCAAATTAAAGAGAGAAGGAGGAACGCGGCGATGTTTTGCCGAGGTATCGGAGAGTCGCCACTCCCCACTAGTCCTCGTTGGAGCACTCGCGCAAGGGTGTAGCTCCCCCTTGATCCGCGCAAGGATCAAGTGCTCTCTATGGGTTGATTCTTTGACACTCCGTCACGGTGAATCACCCACAACCGCTCACAACTCGAGTTTGGTCATCCACAAGCACCGCCGGATGATCACCAATCTTCCAATCACCTCCAAGCCATCTAGGTGATGGTGATCACCAAGAGTAACAAGCACGAACTCTCACTTGACCACGACAAGCCTAATGAGAAGGGTGGATGCACACTTTGCTACTCTTGATCTCACTAATGAGGGCTCTCTTTGGGATTCTCAAATCTGAATCACCTCACTAGGACCTTGCTCTTCTTGGCACTCTCAAGGATGTTTCTCAGTTGTTGAAATGAGCAAAAGTACCCCCACACACGAGTGGAGCAAGTATTTATAACATGGGCTAAAAAACAAACCGTTATGTGCCTCTGCGGGGTGACCGGACGCTCCGGTCATGTTAATCGGACGCGCCGGTCAGTTCACCCTGAACTCCAGTGTTTAAAGTGTGACCGGACGCGTCCGGTTGTGATTTTCCCTCTCTGGAGCCTTATTGGAGTCGACCGGATGCTGGCCCTCAGTGTCCGGTCACTTGACCTCTCAGCGTCCGGTCACTTCCAGACGACTTCACCTATATCAAATGAACTGACCGAACTCTGCGCCAGCGTCCGGTCACACCGAAGCCAGTGTCCGGTCAGTATTTGACCCTCCATTCACTTCCAACTTTTGAACGTGCGTGAATGAAGTTTGCTCCAATGGATCTAAGGGCTTTTTAGGAGCTACCTAGTGATAGGTTTAGCAAGTGTGCACCATACCTAACTCACTAGACTCACCTAGGTCAAGCTACCCGTCCATACCCCCTTAATAGTACGGCCAAAGGAGAAACAAAGTCCTAAACAATTCTAAGTGTCTCTCCTAAACAATTCTAAGTGTCTCTTCAACTCCAATCGACACTTAGAACTAGTCCATCCTTAACCTTGTCGTCCATCCTTTGAAAACCGAAACAATTTCCATCGTAGGGGCATGACCACCATGATAGCCCAATCGATCTCCATTACCATGACCTAAGTTAATTGCCTCTGCAAAACACATGTTAGTCATAGTAATCATGTATTGTCATTAATCACCGAAACTCAACTAGGGGCCTAGATGCTTTCATGGTCTTTAGCACCCATTGTGTTACTATCTCCATCACAAAAAAGCATGATGCTACTCCCTCCATCTCAAAAAATCATAAGTATTGTTTATGGAGGAGTCAAACAATATTCACTTGATTTGATTAGGTTTATAGAAAAATAGTATTAATATTTATATCTTCAAATAGGTTTACTATGAAACATATCCATAATTAATGTAGTGATAATTCTAATGCTTCATAAATTAGCAAATTATATATTTGGTTAAATTTGGGATATATTGATTTGTTTGGAAGCGAGACTTCTATTTTGCTAGAGAGGGAGTAGGTTGATTTTATCTAGGTTTAAAATGTAGATGCATGTAGGGGTGAAAATGGTAGATGAAGATATGAAATATTCGAATCAAGTGGTATATCATGTACACGACACTAATTAAAATATGTCTTTACTTTTTTCTAGGATTGTTTTATCAATTCATTTTTATTCCATTTCTACCGTGGAAAAAAGTTCCTTTTTTAGAACCTTCTAGAGTTCTATCCATATGTGTTTTAATCGCCAAATTGTATTATATATACTTGGATGCATTTAGCACTTATCAGGGTAATGGCGAGCAACACTTTGCAAAATAGAAAGAGAGATCACATTTGGTCAAAACTAAATGTGATTGGCCTTTTGAGATAGATGCAACGGTAATGGTGAGCACAAGAAGATAGATCAATGAAGAGCAGGTCTAGGGTAAAGAGATTCTGCTACAAAGTAGAGCTGAAGCAATTGTCCCTAGTAGAGTCACTAAAAAGTGTATTGACATCAGATTGATCCTGGGTCAGCTAGGGCTAGATCACCCAGGTCGTCATGGACCAAAGAACGCAGCGAGTATCACACTTACGTCAAGAAGAACAAAGAGGTTTACAAGCAAACCACCAATGGATAACTATCGTGCTTGCGTGACGAAGAACGACTAGTTTCTGGATAAACTAGCAAACGAACCGTCGAAGATCTCGTCCAGGAGGAACCCCGTGGGGGCAAGGACGTCGCTGGGTTTCCCTAGGTCGATCAGGAAGCCTAGGGCGCCATCCTTGGTCATCCGATCAAACGATGAACAACAACATAGATGTTGGAAGAGATTAGGGCACAAGAGAAGTAAAATTGATTGTAATTTGATCGATTGGTTGTGTTGGGCATCTGAATCGGCCGTGTGCTTGACTCCAAATGGGGAAAACCGAGCGGGCTGGATAAAATTTGGACCAGGCCTGTCATGGGCTTGGGCGCTTGGCCTGTTTGAAGAGCGGGCCCAATGTGTTGCAACGGCTCTATTGATGGCGAAATGCAGGCATATCCCTATGGCCTCTGCTCCATTGTTTCACCGTTCTAAAAAAAAAGAAGACCTCCTTTCAGAATGACACAATACAAAGAGTCAAAGACCAATAATCTCAAAAAAAAAAGAAAAGAGAGTCAAAGACCAACATACAGTGCGAAGTACGTCCATTATCAGTAGTATAGTGCCACAACATACAAACTTGAACAGTTCGATTGTAATGTATATGGGTTCAGTCGAAAAAAATAAATAAGAGGTCCTCTCATTTCGATTAGGTCCACTGTACTGCATGCTGATGAAAATGGTTGTCGAATTACAAATAAGAGTTCTACAGTCTACAGGAAGCTTTGGCAACTGATCAACGAGTAACAAATTCTAAATTCCCGGCGAACATGTCCAGGGCTCACGGGTCACGAGTCCAGCGCAGGAGAGTAGCTAGGCCACGGGCGCGGGCACAGTCAGCGACTAACGTCGAGAACGAGGCCAACGACGAGTACACCTCGGGCGCCGGCATCGCGACTGACGTCTGCAACGACGCCGACGAGGAGGACGCCTGGAGCGCGGGCGTCGCCACTGACGTCTGCAACGACGGTGACGTCGAGTTTACCACTTCTTCTCCTCCTCCGTCTGCTGCTGGATCAAGAGTCGTCGAGAAACGTGCCCGCGAACGCCGCCATGGCGATGTCTGCGTCAGCGACATCAACGACGTGATCTCCCCACTGCTGCTGAAGATGATCATTGCGCGCCTCCTCGTGGTTGCGCGCCTCCTCGTGGTTAGATAATCTACTGCTACCTTATGTGAACACAGTAAGAGAAGACGACGCCGAAAGGTCCCATGCTGTGATACTGTAGCCGCTGCAGGTGCAGGCGCCGCACGGCTCACCTGCAGCACTGTAGGCACATGCAGTGACCGGCGCAGAGTCAGCCCTGCATGTTATCTAGTTACTGTTACAGCATGTGCGCTGTACTAGGACTGGATAGATAGAGTTGTATAACTAAATTACCACGGCAACTCAGTAAAGAAAGTTCAGATTTGCCATCTCACAGACATAGCTTCGACCAACGCTGGTGTCTTATATTGTGTGTGCATGCTCTGTTCTCCCTTCTTCTTCTAGCTCCAGTCATAGGGTGTGGGGACGGACAACGCTTATTCGTGGTCGGCACGGCTAGTGGGTGCCCGGCAACACTAGCGGGTGCTCGGTAAGACTGGTGAGTGGTTCACTCACCTAAGCCGGTGATCCTGTGGGCCAACAAGTGGTATCGTAGCCATACAAGCGCCATCGCCAGACTAACCGCTGGCGATGACGGGCGGTTTGGAGATGGGCGACAATAGTGGCACTGATGTGGCTGCCAAGTCACGATCGGAGGTCGTTGTTCGCACGGTGCGGGAGGTCAGCGGGACCAATTGGCCGACGCTGACTCGCACCAACTATGGAGAGTGGTCGGTGACCATGAAGGTCAAGCTCAGAGCCCGATGGCTCTGGAATGCTGTTGACAAGGGCACCGACAATGAGAAGGATGACATGTCAGTGTTAGAGGCTATCCTCGCTGCTGTATCGACGGAGTACAGGGAGCCGTTGGCGGTGAAGAGCTCGGCTAAGGAGGCGTGGGAGGCTATTGCGGCGATGCGCGTCGGTTCCGACCGTGCAAAGAAGGCGACGGCCCAGCTTCTAAAGCAGGAGTACGCCAACCTCAAGTTCAAGGATGGTGAAACGGTGGATGACTTCTCCCTCCGCCTGCAGACGCTCATCAGCAAGCTGAAGAGCCACATCGTCACCATTGATGAAGAGGAGGCGGTCTCCAAGTACCTCCACTCCGTGCCGGCAATACACCCAGGTCCCTCTCTCCATAGAAACGATGCTGGACTTGTCCACCCTCACCACTGAGGATGTGACAGGCCGTCTGTGGGTGGTGGATGAGCGCCTGGAGCAGGCAACAGCAACGAAGGACAGTGGGAAACTTCTGCTAACGGAAGAGAAGTGGGCTGCTCGGAGGAACTCTGGGAAGGCAGCCTCCTCTAGTCGCGGTGGCGATGGCAAGCGCCGCAGCAAGGCTTCTTTGAAGAAGAAGAAGAAGCAGGTCGATCCCAACGCCTGCCGGCGTTGCAGAAAGATGGGCCATTGGGCATGAGAGTGCCCAAACCGCAAGCAGGAGAAAAAGGCTGAAGCTCATCTGGCGCAAGCCGATAATGAGGATGAGGCCACTATCCTGATGGCGACATTCTGTGCTCTGCATGACGTCAAGGCCAAGGAGAGGGAAGAGGCGACGATGGTGGAAGAACCTAGGAAGGCCCTGAAGACCGTCAACCTTGATGAACCACGCGCCTAATTTCACCTCGGACGTGTGGGCGCCGACCAAGAGCAGCGGTGGTATCTGGACTCCAGTGCCAACAACCATATGACGGGCTCCAAGGCATCCTTCTCCGAGCTCGACGATGATGTTATCGGTACAGTGAAGTTTGGTGACGACTCATGGGTGGCTATCCAAGGGCGCAACACCATCATCTTCAGGTGCCAGAACGGGAAGCACCGCGCGCTAACGGATGTATATTACATCCCGCAACTACGTTCTAGCATCATCAGCATTGGTCAGCTGGATGAGCGCGGTAGCGAGGTACTAATCAAGGATGTTGTCCTCAGGATCAGGGACCGGGAGCAGCGACTTCTTGCCAAGGTGAAGAGGTCCCTAAACTGGTTGTACCTACTCGACTTAAAGGTAGATCAGTCGGTGTGCCTAGCGGTAAGGCACTCCGAGGAACCATGGATGTGGCATGCCCGGTTCAGACATCTCAGCTTCGACGCGCTTAGTCGGCTGGCGAAGATGGTCCGAGGGCTACCCTACATCAAGCACCGAGGCTAGCTGTGTGACAACTACCTGGCTGGGAAGCAGAGGAGGCTACCTTTCCCAAAGGCGGCCAAGTATCGCGGAAAGGACGCTCTCGAGCTCGTCCACGGCGACCTCTGTAGGCCGATCACGCCTGCTACAAATGGTGGTCGGCGGTACTTCCTCTTGCTCATGGATGATTACAGTCACTACATGTGGCTACAACTCCTGACGAGCAAGGATGAAGCGGCGGCGGCGATCAAGAAGTTCAAGATGTGCGAGGAGGCCGAGAGCGGCAAGAAGCTCTGAGTGCTGAGAACTGATCGCGGCGGCGAATTCACTTCGGTGGAGTTCGCTGTATACTGCGCGGATCAGGGTGTGGGGCCACACCACACCGTGCCATACTCGCCACAACAAAATAGTGTGGTGGAGCGATGGAACCAGATGGTGGTCGGCATGGCCCGATCCATGATGAAGGCCAAAGGCATGCCGGCAAGGTTCTAGGGGGAGGTGGTGACCACAGCGGTGTTCATCCTCAACCGCTCTCCGACCAAGGCCCTAACGGGCAAGACGCCGTTCGAAGGTTGGTATGGGCGCAAGCCGAGCGTGTCCTTCCTCTGGACATTCAGCTCCATCGGCCACATCAGGAAGACGAAGCCTAACCTCACCAAGCTGGAGGACAGGAGCACACCCATGGTGTTCCTGGGCTACGCGGAGGGTACCAAGGCGTACCGGCTCTACGACCCACGCGGAGACAAGGTGCTTGTCTTGCGTGACATCGTGTTCAACGAGGAAACAGCTTGGGACTGGAGCAGTCCGAGCACGGGGGAAGCTGGAGGCTTCACCAGCACCTTTGTTGTCGAGCACTTGGTCATCCACGGTGGTGGAGACACTGGGGAAGACGTGCAGAGCACTCCGAGAGGAGTGCCGAGCACTCCGGCGGTAGAGCCGAGCACTCCTGCGGCAGTGCTAAGCACTTCGGGAGGGATACCGAGCACTCCAGAAGGAGTGTCGAGCACTCCTAGAGGGATGCCGATCACGCTAGGAGTGGTACCAGGAGGTTCTGTAGTGGTGGCGACCACTCCAGTACGGGTGCCGACCACTTCCGTGGCGGAGCCAAGACGTCTTGCAGTGGTGCCGACCACTCCAAGACTGAGGCTAGGCACTCCTACAGTGTGGCCGAACACTGCAGGAGTTATGACAAGTGGTCCAGAAGTAGTGCCGAGCACTGTAACCAGGGTGCCGAGCACTCCAGCGGAACAGGGAGCTCCATCAACATCGATCGAGTTCGCCTCACCTCCAAGTGACATCACTGAGTTCGTGGATGCCTTCCACGAAGGTGAGGAGGTGTGGTTCCATAGGCTGGACGACATTGTCGGTGGTACAGGACCCTTAGGACTAGCTGGTCGGCTGCTCAATGACGCAGAGCTGCTGCTAGTCAGTGCAGAGGAACCTCCCATGTTCGCACTGGCCGAGCAGGACAGAAACTGGTGACGGGCGATGCTGGAGGAGATGAAGGCGATCGAGGAAAACGAGACTTGGCAGCTCGTCGATCCATCTCTAGGATGCCGTCCGATCAGCCTGAAGTGGGTGTAAAAGGTCAAACGAGACAAGCTCGGCACCATTGTTAAGCACAAGGCGCGCCTTGTCATCCGAGGCTTTGTTCAGCGCGAGGGCATAAACTTCGAGGAGGTCTTTGCGCCAGTAGTGCGCATGGAGTCGGTCTGTTTGCTACTAGCCTTGGTAGCAGCAAAAGACTGGCGCGTCCATCACTAGGACGTTAAATCGGCCTTCCTTAACGGCGAGCTGGTGGAGACGGTCTTCATCAGGCAACCTCCAGGTTTTGCCGTCAAGGGAGAGGAGCACAGGGTGCTCTAACTGCGCAAGGCGCTCTACGGGTTACGACAGGCACCCCGAGCATGGAACGCCAAGCTTGACGCCACGCTGGGCGAGCTTGGGTTTCAGCGGTGCGCAACCGAGCACACGCTCTACATGCGGCGATGGGGGAAGGATGAGCTCATCGTCGGCGTATATGTGGATGACTTAATCGTCATCGGCGCGCGCACGGAGGGCATCAACAGCTTCAAGCGTGAGATGGCGCCTCGTTTTCGAATGAGCGATCTTGGCGCACTCTCCTACTACCTCGGCATCGAGGTGAGACAGGGGAAGGAGGAACTCATGCTCGGTCAGAGCGCTTATGCCTCCAAGCTGTTGGAGTGGAGCGGCATGGCTGAGTGCAAGCCATGCGTGACTCTGATGGAGGAGCGGCTAAAGCTGACAAAGGCCAGCACCGCGGCGAAGGTGGATGCGACACTCTACAGGAGCATCATCGGTGGTCTGCGCTACCTAGTCCACACAAGGCCGGACATTGCGTTCAACGTGGGCTACGTTAGTCGCTTTATGGAGGATCCCAGACAGGATCACTTGACTACGGTGAAGCGGCTACTGCGCTACGTCAAGGGAACGGTGGATCATGGGATCATCTTCCTAAAGACTGGCGAGAGTAGGCTGCAGCTCACTGTGTTCAGCGATGCAGACATGGCGGGGGACATCGACGGGCGACGGAGCACCTCTGGCGTGCTCGTCTTCCTCGGGTAGGCCCCATTTCATGGTTGTCGCTGAAACAGAAGGTGGTGGCGCTATCTACGTGCGAGGCAGAGTACATAGCGGCGGCCACAGCGGCGTGCCAAGTTGTGTGGCTACATTGGTTGCTGGGCGAGCTGACCGGCGTGGAAGCTCACCCACCAGCACTGATGGTGGACAACCAGCCCGCCATCGCCCTTGTGAAGAATCTGGTTCTGCATGACTGGAGCAAAGACATCGACATGAAGTTCCACTATCTCAGGGACTGTGTCGATGGAGTGCAGATCATCATCGAGTTCGTCGAAACTGGTCGGTAACTCACGGACGTCCTCACTAAGCCGCTCGGACGACTTCAACTCATGGAGCTAAAGGAGATGATTGGCATGGAGGGGGTACAAGGTTAGCAGTAGCATTAGGGGAAGATTGTTGGATAATCTACTGCTACCTTGTGTGAACACAGCAAGGGAAGGCGGCGCCGAAAGGCCCCCTGCTGTGATACTGTAGCCACTGCAGGTGCAGGCGCCGCATGGCTCACCTGCAACACTGCAGGCACATGCAGTGGCCGGCGTAGAGTCAGCCTTGTATGTTATCTAGTTACTGTTACAGCATGTGCGCTGTGGTAGGATTAGATAGATAGAGTTGTATAAATAGACTACCACGATAACTCAGTAAAGAGAGTTCAGATTTGTCATCTCACAGACAGGGCTTCGGCCAACGCTGGTGTCTTGTATTGTGTGTGCATGCTCTGTTCTCCCTTCTTCTTCTAGCTCCAGCCATAGTGTGTGGGGATGGACAACGCTTGTTCGTGGTCGGCACGGCTAGTGGGTGCTCGGCAACACTAGTGGGTGCTCGGCAAGACTGGTGAGTGGTTCACTCACCTGAGCCGGTGATCGTGTGAGCCAACACTCATGCGCCTGCATGGGCTCTGGCGGCATGGTGGCGCGTGCGGCCGCAACCGCGGCGCGGAGCTCCTCCAGGACGGCGGCCTGCGCCGCGCTCTAGGAGAAGCTTAACATGGATGTCGGCGCCGAGACGGACGCTGAGGTGGAGGCGGCGATGTCTGCGTCAGCGACATCGACAACGTGATCTCCCCGCTACTGCTGAAGATGATCCTTGCGCGCCTCCTCGTGCGGCCGCATGGGCTGCGGCATGGCGGCGCGTGCGGCCGCAACCGCGGCGCAGAGCTCCTCCAGGACCGAGGCCTGCGCCGCGCTCTCGGAGAAGCGCAACGTGGACGTCGGCAAGTCAAGCCGTGCGCCGCAGCGGGTCCGGGCATCTGCGGTGGAGCCAAGACGGACGCAGAGGTAGAGGCCGCGAATGCCGCCGCGGCGATGTCTGCTTCAACGTGATCTCCCCACTACTGCTGAAGATGATCCTTGCGCGCCTCCTCATGCGCCTGCATGAGCTGCGGCATGGCGGATCGCGCTGGCCACAACCGCGGCGTGGAGCTCCTCCAGGACCGAGGCCAGCACCGCGCTCTCGGAGAAGCTCAACGTGGACGTCGGCGAGCCGAACCGGTAGGCCGAGCGGGTCCGGGCATCTGCGGCGGTGCGGAGACGGATGCGGAGGCGGAGGCCATGAACGCTGCCGTGGCGATGTCTGCGTCAGCGACATCGACAATGTGATCTCCCCACTGCTGCTGAAGATGATCCTTGCGTGCCTCCTCATGCGCCTGCATGGGCTGCGGCATGGTGGCGCGCACAGGCGCAATCGCGGCGCGGACCTCCTCTAGGACCGAGGCCTGCGCCGCGCTCTCGGAGAAGCTCAACGTGCACGCCGGCAAGTCATCGAGCCGGTGCGCCGCGGCGGGTCCGGGCATCTGTAGCGCCGCCGAGACGGACGCGGACGCGGAGGCGGAGGCTGCGAGCGCGCGCAGGGGCCTGACCTCGCGTTCGCGTGCCAGACGCGCCTCGGCCTCGAGCCTCGCGCTCTCCCACTGCGCCTTGTGGGCCTCGGCGTGCTGCGCGCCCGCGGCACCACCGCCGGGCGCTCCTCCGCCTGTCCCGAGCGCATCGTCGAAGCGCAGCTTGTGCGTGACGGGATCGATGCCCATCTTGTCCAGCCGCTTCTTGAGGTGCGTGTTCCATTAGTTCTTGATCTCGTTGTCGGTGCGCTTCGGGAGGTGCATCGCGATCGCCGACCACCTGCAAGCACGGCGGACGCCATGAAAAAAAAATATCAGCAATCGCGCGCGCGTTGACAAATCTGCATCGGCGGCGTAAACCACCGTGGGGGCGTGCGAGGCAATCAGCCTGATCGCTGGGCTGGGTCTGGCTGGGCTGGCTGGCCAGCCCCCTCAGATGGCTACTATTTACGCGAATCAGCCAGCAGTACTTCTCTCTCACGTAAACGAACCAAACAGGCTGAGTAACGAGTGCATGGCCTGGTGCAGATACGATGCAGAGATGACCGGAGCTATGAGTCAAAACAAAATGGCAAGAGACTCTGGGTCTACGAGTTTCACGCTCTCATTTATACACAAAATCTACTTAACCCTCTCAAATGTCATGGACCTTGGTCCACAGCGACGGGCCGGGCTTCTCATTTGTTTTGACAAGACGCCTGGCTCCTCATTGAATCATTGAATGGCAAGCTTCAATGCCGAATCTCATTTGTTTTGACAAGACGCCTGGCTCCTCATTGAATCATTGAATGGCAAGCTTCAATGCCGAATCATAAGGGAAAAAAGAAAGCAAATGTCGGGGAAGAGCCTCCCGTGGCCCAGCTTTCTCACGCTTTTTTCCCGAGATGATGCCTATGCATTGATGGATCAACTCACGCAAGCTCAGCAGTAGGTACCGCGTTGGACAGGCAAAAGATGAACAATTTTGTAGATATTCAACTCTACTACTCCTATTATACTCACGGCCAGCAGCGGCACCCTCCCAGCAGCTCGCGCCCCTCCTAGCTGCTCGACCAGCCGCGCCCCTCGCGTCTGCCGCTGCGGAGCCTGCGCCTGGCTCCGTGGCGGCGCCGCTTGCGCTCCGGCCTGACAACAGCGCCTGTGAAGCCGTTTTTTTTAGCTTTATCTCACTCCATACATTTGTGAGAGCACAAAAAAAAAAAGAAGCTTACAACAGTTCATGAAACTGTTGAAACTGTGCCAAACAGGGCCCTAATCATAGAGGCACAGTTCCATGCAGCAGGAGGGGAGAGCTTGACGCAGAATGCAGCGATGGGCTGCCTTTGCAAGCCGTGGGGTTTTTTCCTCCTTTAAACTAGCTATGGTACAGTACTATAAAAAGGATTTTTAGGGGAATTCGAAATTCCATTAACCAACCATGTTAGCTGAATCGCTTGACACCGAGTACATAATACAATCTGGCACTGCGACCATTACCAAGGACATTTCCTCAATACTCATGCTTCCTAAAGAAGCTAACTCATGCGCTACTCGATTACAATCCCTAGGCACATATCTCAGTTGAGGAGACATAAAGTTTTCAGCTAGCAACTCCTTTATCTCATGCACCACGCCACCCACCAGGGACAATCTGAAATCATCGCTCATCAGCGCTTGTACTGCCTGCACAGCATCAGTTTCAACAATGATATTACCACATCCCAAATCCCTCGCTGCTTTCAGTCTCTCTTCACATGCACGGAGATCCATATGCAAAAGGTTGCAAGCAAAACGTTGACGTCCAAACCCGGACTGGATAACTCGGCCGCCATCATCTCGTATTACATATCCCCACCCTCCATTTTTATTAGCTTCTCTGAAAGCCCGGTCCACATTTAATTTCAGACTTCCACTTCGAGGGCGTTGCCAAAATTTAATCCACTTGTATAAAAATAGGGAGTCTCTAGAAAAATGACTTTTATTTCACAAAAGTACTTTAGTTAA
Source organism: Miscanthus floridulus (assembly GCF_019320115.1). Lineage (NCBI taxonomy): Eukaryota > Viridiplantae > Streptophyta > Magnoliopsida > Poales > Poaceae > Miscanthus > Miscanthus floridulus. The sequence continues at coordinate 99,270,978 of NC_089589.1, forward strand.
TTTAAAAAATTATAACATAGACGATGAATTAAGCGTGAAAACTACATGGGGCTGTAGCTTGCTTACATGGGGCTGTAGCTCCTTCACTTGGTCGCTAAGTTTTTTTTTTCCCTGTAAATCACAACTGTGTGATCTCTGTCAGTCTTTGGCTCGGTAATAAAAAATTACCGTCCCAACTTTAATTTGTAAAACTCTACTTCTGCTTAATGAATACCGTGCCTATGGCACGTTCGAGAAAAGAAAAAGTTTGTTTCCAGCACAGGCTAAGTATTCTGCCGATCGCCTCTGCTCTCCTCCCTGATTGCATTCCTTTCATGCCACCAATTATTCATTAGAAATAAGGACTGCAACTGGGCATCTCCCTTCGTTGCTAGAATCAATTTGTTCCAGAGCAACATGACATTCTGCCAACCGGACACGCATATGTTCCCGCCCGGCGCATCTCCAGACCTCCTTCACTGCCTTGCACCCAAAAAACAGGTGGCCTCCATCTTCTCCAACGCGATTGCAGATCACACACCGCAGACCAACTTTCATACCTCGCCTCTCCAAATTTGTTCGCGTGGCTAGTGACTTATAGGCAAGTCTCTAAATAAAATGTTTCAGTCTGTTTGGGACGTCCAACTTCCATAAGTACTCCCAAAGCCTTTCTTCCTCGACCACAACACCAGCACTGACAGCTCCGGACCCGACCACACTATTCAATTGGAGATCATCATAGAACAGCCCGTGTGCACACTTAACTGAAAAGAGACCTATGGGATCAAAGTGCCATGCCAGGATATCCTCCATGTCTATGTGCACAGGCAAAGCTAAGGTCACTGGCACATCTTCAGGCCAAAATATCTCTTGAATTAGTTCCTCATCCCACTGTCCTGTGGCCGGATGTATCAATTCCACTACTCTCGACAGCAGAGTACCGCGCCTTTTGGTGATCGGCCTACGGGTGAACCCTCGAGGCAGCCATGGGTCTTCCCACATTTGAATTTTCCCACCATTCCCAACTCTCCAAATAATTTCTTTTCAATAGCTCAAGTCCTTTTAAAATGCTCCTCCATGTATATGGCATTCCCTCCTTTGGTTTGGCTTGTAGGAGATCACCAGTTCTATAATATTTCGCTTTGAGAATTGTAGCACATAATGAATCTGGCTTTTGTAGCAACCTCCAGCTCTGTTTTGCTAGCATAGCCACGTTGAAAGCATGAGCATCCCTGAACCCGACTCCTCCTTGCTTCTTTGGTCTTTTGAGCTTCTCCCAAGATAACCAATGCATTTTATTCTCTTTTCCATTGATGCTCCACCAATATCTACAAATTTGTCTACTGATTTGATCGCAGACTTCTTTGGTAATATCAAAACACCCCATAGCATACGTAGGTATTGCTTGTGCCACAACTTTAATCATTATCTCCTTTCCAGCATTAGAGAGAAGTTTCTCCTTCCACCATTGGATTCTCTGCCAAACCCTTTCCTTTAAATAACTGAAAACTTGCACCTCTTGTTATTGCCCACATGTACTGGCAAGCCCAAATATCTCTCGTTCAAAGATTCCCGAGCAATCCCCATTTGCTGCATCATCACTGCCTTACTTGTATTTTTTGTATTTTTGGTGAACATGATGGCTGATTTGTCCTTGTTAATCAGCTGGCCTGAACACTCCGCATACAAATCCAAGATATCCTGTAAATTTGCTGCATCCTCCCCGTTTGCATGAACTAGAATCAAGGAGTCGTGGGTCGGCAAACAGCAGGTGAGAAATGCTTGGAGCACCATGACAGATTTTCACTCCTCCAATCTCGCCATCCATCGTCTCTGCCTTTTGTAAGAGAGCCGAAAATCCTTCAGCGCACATAAAAAACAAATAGGGTGATAGTGGGTCCCCCTGTCTAAGCCCTCTTTATGGAATAATTTCATTAGTGAGACAGCCATTAACCTTCACTTTATGCTTGACCAACCCCAGCTTGGTCATCATGTCCTTCATAAAAGCCCACTCAACTCTATCATAGGCCTTACTCATGTCAAGCATGATTGCCGCATATCCAAATTTTCCCCTTCTTATATTACGCATATAATGCAATATTTCATAAGCAATCAAAGTGTTATCCGAGATCGATCTACTGGGAACAAAAGCACTCTGAGAAGGGGAAATCATATTTGGGAGAACAATCTTGAGCCTATTTGCAAGCACTTTCGACACCACCTTGTACATCACGTTGCAAAGACGTATAGGGCGGAGATCCTTCACCTGTTCCGGTACCTGGACTTTTGGGAAGAGTGCAATTGTAGTATCGTTCCATCCCTCTGGAATATCACCACCCGCCAAAACGCCAAGTACTTCATCTGTAAACTTCTCTCCCAATAAATCCCAGCAGCTCTTATAAAAAGCTGATGGCATACCATCAGGTCCTGGAGCCTTCAAGTCGCCGATACTATCCAGAGCTTTTTTCACCTCTTCTCTAGTAAATTATCGGCTAAGCAAATCATTCATCTCGCTGGTCACTTTAGGGACGACAGTCCCCAGCAGCTGCTCGGTCGCCCCTCCTGCATTGGAGCTCCTGAAAAGATTTGTAAAAGAATGAGTGACAATCACCCTCTTCCCCTCCTCTGACCCCTCCCAGCCACCTCCCTCCTTCAAACGCCCCACCCTATTATACTGCCTTCTCTCTGAACACGAAACATGGAAGAAGCTCGTGTTTTGGTCACCTTTCTCTAACCATTTAACATGGTCCCTCTGTCTCCAATATATATCGAGCTGTTTTTCTAGTCGGTCTAGCTCGAAACGCAGCACCTCCTCCTTTCCTACCATCTCCCCACTAATACCAGACCTGCAGCATCTCTCCAACTCCTTTTTCACCTTCTTAATCCTTTTCTCCAAATCACCCAAAATGTTTGTGCTCCAAGAGGTTAAGCTCTCCGCCGCCCCCTTCACTGCCTCCATCATCTTTGCATTCGGGGACACCATGACCTGCGCCCATGCTTCCTCCAAGACCTTCTTATAATCCTCCTCTTCTATCCAACAAGCTTCAAACTTTAAACCCCCGCCCACTCTTCCCCCATGGGCCTGTCTTTCCCTCTCCATCGTAATGATGACAGGCCGGTGATCGAAATGCCGAGGATCGCCATTAAATACTCTCACTGCCAGAAACAAAGCTCACCATTCGGGATTAGCAATAGCTCTATCATGCCATTCACGGATATAACCCTCAACACGATGATTATGATTGCTCCATGTAAACACATCTCCCAAAAATCCCAGATCCTGCAAATCACATGCTTCCAAAGCTTCTCGGAACCGATCCATACACGACTGTGGTCGTGCTCTTCCTCCCTCCTTCTCATGGTTGAACAGGATGTCATTGAAATCCCCGGCACACAACGAAGGACCCCCATCCGGCTCAGCCAAACCTTTCAAAGTATCCCATGTGCGAAATTTTTGGTCACTTTGGGACTCACCATATACCCCTGTAAATCTCCAAAGCCTCCCACATGGGCCTTTGAGATCAATATCAATGTGCAACTTTGAACGACTCTTCAAACTGACATCGATCCCCCTCCTCCATAACACTGCAATTCCCCTCTTTTCCAACCGAGTCCCCCACCACAATGTTTCCCATTCCCAGCAAGCGCTTGAATCTTCTCATGCCCTTGTCATCCATTTTTTGTCTCGGACAAGAAGAGCACATCCACCTCCTCAGCCTTTTGGAAGCCGAGGAGGCCCCGAACTGTCGGGCGGTTGCCCAGACCCCGGTAGGCGGTAGTTCCACATGCCGGTCTTCATTGTTGCTTGTGGGATTGTCCACGCAATCCCGCGTTCAAGGAATCAGCTTCCTCCTCTAGACCTCCGATCTCCCGATCCGCTATCTAGCGAGAAAAACACCTAGGAATGCACCGACTTTGATGACTAGGGCTCACAGGTTAGCAGGGTTTGAAAGAGTCTAGGAAAACCTAGGGCTACGGAACCAGATTAGGGAAATCCGGATGCCAGATAGGACGATCAGAGGATGATCGGAGGAGAGAAAGATCAAGATCACAAGGAAAAACCCCCGCCGCCGTGAACCCACCTCGAGTTTCCCAAGGCGCCGCGGACTGGTTACAAGTTTTTTTTTGAGTGACCCGGGGTTTTGAAGGGACTAATATAAAAAGGGTTTTAGGAGACATGTCCACTTGATTAATAAAAGTTAATATTTTTGGGCCTTTGAAAACAGTGAGACAGGCTCCAGACAAACGCCCACCAATGGTAATCATTTATAGAAAGCCAGGCATCCTAAGGAGGTCACACCAATGTTAGTCGACTATTTACATGCACCCTTATAAATCTGTTAATAGAGACAGACTCTTTAAGATATCTGCCTCTAAAAATAGCTATTAACAGAGGCTGGTATTCTAAGAGTAACTTGAAGAGACTCTTTATATCCTTTATAATTTATAGGAAAAGAGATTTTGGTGAAAAAAAAACTGCCTCTTTAATTGCCGCGCCTTGCTTTCTGATTGGGCCAGTTGCAATAAAAATCTAAATGAAATTTTGATTACTATGCTCAAAACTAAGTATTCATCGTGACATTATCAAGATATGAAGTGAAGAAACAGAAAAAAAAAAGAACTGTACTTTGCAATATTAGAATGCAATCATTGGTTCAAGTAGTTTGAATGCTTCCATATACTGAAGTTAGACAGAAGCAATTACTACACATATATGTATAGATTGTTAAGGAGCACCATCGATCAAAGCTTTCATTGAGCTCCTAAAATCTACTTGATCTTGGAAATGTAAAGTTTGGTGTAGTTGGCTGTGTAGCTGCTACATTTATCTCCAAAAGTTGCCATAAGCCTTTGTCTCTACACCACTACACCAAAGGATTTATCTTTTTTTTTTGAAATGGGAGGCTTCAATTATATTATGCCTAGTCAAGTATAGCTAAATTTAGGGGTTAACACACACCATGCAACCTGCAAGAGGTGTGGCCCAGCCTTGTCCCAAATTTGCTTGTTGGTTTTCTTGTAAACGTACTAGAGAGTTGAAATTTGTTTGCATCACCAGCAAAGTGACTTATTATGCCATTGTTGGTAGTAGTTTGAACTGTCATGGTAGGAGCAAGTTCCGGGACCCCGAATGTTGCGGCACTAGTTCTACCTAGCAAAGGTTTTTTATTTGTAATGCTCTTTTAATCAATATTTTAATAATAACCGCAACCAAAAAGAATAAGCAAAACTGACCCCTTTGGTCGCACGAGCGCGGCAGGTGCAACTTCAAGGCACCGAGTTCAAAGGACCTATCAACTTCCCTAACAATAACCGATTACAACGCTACATCTTGGGTAAGGTTCTCTATAGGCTCGACATCCACATTATCATCCAAACACAACAACTTCCAAGCACCTAACACTACTACTCTTCACAATTTTTTTTGTAGTTCTTCCATTCTTCCTCACATGACAAAGCCATTAACACATAGTGTGCTCTTTCCTTCCCACAGTGAAATCGACCTTTCAAACTTATTGGCCACCCAAATTTCTCCCGGCATTGGGTAAGCAAAGCATCAAAACTAGGAGGTGTTCTAAAGAACTAAAGTTGTTCGTTCGTGCTTTGAAACTCCCCATTTCCTTTAACTTTGCCACCATGAAACAATCGCACTAAACGATCCATCTACAAAATAAGAAGCAACACATCAACACCTACATCAACTGCATATTTCCAAATCAAATCTTGTGCATTCACTACTATACTATAACATATCACAACCTTCAAAGTGATGATAACAAAGGCAACACACAAACCTATACAAATCCTTCATGTATCAACTACCTAGGTTCATGCAACACATGATTTACGTCGAATACACAGGCAGAGTATATCCTAAACGTAATGTACGCATCTAATACTAACACTGAACACAAAGACACATTCACAATATCCCAAATTTCATAACCCTAGTCATGGAACTAATGAGACACCAAATCAAGAAATCAAGGGGGAAGAAGTTGTACCTAGTGTGAAGGAGAGTGGCCGCAGTAGGGCGACCCACTAGCCGCCGGCAGGGGAGGCGGCACCGGCCGGCACCGAAGCAGGGAGGCTGGGAGGCGGCAGCGGTGCTCGGGTCTCCTAGGCGCTCATGGGATGCGGAAGGAAGGAAAAGGAGAGAAAAGAAAGTGGGCCAGGTCTACTGTTGACATTTCTTAACACAATCACCAAGTATGGAGATAGAATCCATCATCGGCAAAGGCGCCAGAAATGTGTGTTGGCAATTCTTAGCAACATTACTAATATTTAGCAATGTCACTAGGTAAAGCCTTGATAGTTCCTTAATAATTTTAGATATTTATCCGCAAGCGCACGGAGCTACCATTGTAGCATTTCACCCAAAATTATTCAGGGTATTGTTATTTATATTTTCCCAAAGGAAGGCATTAATTGATTAAGAGTCTAGTATGGATATGAACTCAATAATATACTTGTGAAGTGAACCAATGTTTATAACATGGGTAAATATAATAGTTTCAAGATAGTGGACACACATGTGGGCATTCCTCAAGGATAAAATATAAAGAGTTAAATGCACCGCAGGTCCATTAACTTTAGGTGGTGTGTCATCTGGGTCTATCAACTTTTAAACTGTATTTTTAGGTCCATTAATTTTTGGTGGTGTGTCATCCAGGTCCATCAACTTTCAAATTATATTTTTGGGTCCATTAACTTTTGATCGTGTGTCATCTAGGTCCATCAACTTTTAAATTGTATTTTTGGGTTCATAAAATTTTTAACTGGTTCACCGTAGGTCCATACCTCTTCGTTTAGTGAATAGATCTGACATGGCATGCCAAAAAAGCAGCCACCGTGGAGTACAGGACAAGATCAATGTCCGGAGATAATCTTCAATACGAAGAACCTGATGGGATCACCATCTAGGGTTTCTCGAGCGGCGGCTCGACGGGGAATAAACTCCATAATAAAATCCTGTCTAATCTATCCGATACAAGGTCGAAGGCCACATGTATAGGCACGTAGGCCACCTGACCCAAACAAAACTCGAACTCCACTAGCCCAACTAGGACCGATTGACCCTGAGTCCCTAATTCGGCTAACATGCATGGCACGTCCAAACGCAGCCACCAATTTGATTCACGTACACAGGTGCACGCAGGCACTAAAAGCTAGATGCTAGATAAAAGATCATGTATCACAACTAGATAGGAAACTAATGCATATAAATAATAAAATACTACGTCAAGGATGCTAATCACATTGGGAAAATTCTATTGATGATCTCTACCTCTTTAGAATTAATATTGATGCATTTTGTTGGCTTCGTTTTCTCCTCCTTTCCACGCAATAATAAGGCACCTCTATAAAATATCTTTGATGATAGTCCAGCAGTTGTAAATTTCTCCATGTCCACAATATATTTATCCTTAAAAATAATAGTCCCAAATTTAAGATCAGAGGATATTAACGAATTACCAGCTCCTATATTTGAGTTATTGTCAGACAAGTCTCCATGAACATCTTGAGGAGCTATGGACTCAGCACCTAATCTATGGTGACTGCTTATTTGGCGTGCCATGTCAGATCTATTCACTAAACAAAAAGGTATGGACCTACGATGAACCAGTTAAAAAGTTTAGGGACCCAAAAATATAATTTAAAAGTTGATGGACCTGGATGACACACCACCAAAAGTTAATGGACCTAAATATATAGTTTGAAAGTTGATGGACCTAGATGACACACCACCAAAAGTTGATGGACCCAAAAATACAGTTTGAAAGTTGATGGACCTAGATGACACACCACCAAAAGTTACTGGACCTACGGTGCATTTAACTCAAATAGAAATAAAGAATAAAAGAATAATCCTAAGTAGAGTAAGGATATTCTAATATAGTCATACGAAGAATAGTTGATAATCATACAAGTTACATAATCAATTTTAGTGCTAAGTGCGAAGCAGGTCGGGAGGCCACCGAGTACTGGTCTGCCAGCAACCTCATGTGACAATTTAGACTCCTACACCCTAAATGAACGTGGGAGAATACAAGGGACGAATAGGGCTGTTACCACCTATTGCCTACCCCTCAACTATGGAGAAGGATAATGCATTCACTTGTCTCTCCTTACCCGAGCACTACGCCCGTGTACACAGAAACTACCCAAATCCTCCTAGGACTCTAACCCTATAGATCGACAAGTAAAAGACTTGGGTACACTCAAAGGCATGATGAACCGCTACCTCAACTTAGCTCTAATTTTAATCATATTAATTATATGAATGGTTAAGCATAAAGTCATATATGCTAATCTCATAACATAGAAACTATGTACTAGTTCATATGTTAAGATCATAACATAAAGACTATACTCTAGTTCATAAGTATGACTATAATAATAAAGTGAAGGCAAGACTTTGGAAGAACTCATATTTCTATTCATACCAAGAATCTCTTCTTCCAAAGAGTCAAGCCCTCCAAGGTAGCTTTGCCTTGCTCTAGATGACTAGTAAAAGATAAAAGTACAAAGGTAGAGTGAGGTGTTGCTCAAATGATGTGTGTTAGTGAGGGAGCTCTACCCCTCTATTTATACAGGCTAGAGGTCAGTTTGGAGAGCATATCCAACGGGAACCACGCATGCCACCGCCTCTACATGTTGTCTAGGCACCGCCTTCCAAAGGAGTGGCCAAAGCTGGGGGTGGTACGCCCGTACCAAGGGTGCGGCTGCACCCTGGTCAGCCCGCCTTGCCACTGCCTTTGGGTGGTGGATTCTTGACTGGGCCTAGGCAGCTCCTTGGGTGGTTTCGCTCCAAGATAACCTAAGTAGATGGGCCTTTTTATTATTCCTTTGCGTATGTCAGCATTACGCCTTGTCAGAATGCGCCTTTTGGTGTATTTTCCCATGTATTCGAGTTTAAGTCCTGCAAAACAATAATCTCCAAATACATGCGGAATTGGGTCAATAGTAGATGCATATTTGCACAAGATTGCTAGTTTCTCCTCTTTTTATGTCTTAATTGGCCGATAAAATTGATCGTTAAGGATCGCCAACACCTATGAAACCCTATGTCCCCTTGTCACGCCCGAGTCGCTGGCATGACAGGGTGGGCCCCATCAAACGCCACGCTAGCTCGGGTCAGCAGTCGCCACCACCATAGTGTCCCTTGTCATGCGCTAGTGCGTGTGGCGCGACAGAGTGGTGTTGTCACGCCAGCTGCGCCAACGTGACCAAAGGGGTTAGTTTTGCTTAATCTTTTTGGGTGCAGTTGTTATTAAAAAATGATTAAAAATAAAAAATACCGTAGCAAGCCGTGTGGGCTGAAGGATGATAGAGCCTGATTTTTTTTATTTTTTAGCCCTTTTTTGAATTTTTTTCACAAATATGCTCCTGGATGTATGATTTCAAAATCTGGACCCTTAGCTCGGCGCAATCGTTGCTGGTGCCGAGCATACACATCTCAGCGCCATTGTTGCTAGCACCGAGGTCTTCGGCTCAATGCAGATGTGGTGGTTACTTGGCAGGCAGCTCGGCGCCGTAGATCTTGGAGCCGAGCTCGGCGCCATAGATCTTGGTGCCGAGCTTGGCGCCATGGTTATTGGCTCCAATCCTATCTTACGTATGGGCCCTCCCTTCCTTTCTCTCTTCCTCTCTCTCTCTCGCCCCGAACCAGCACACCACCCCCACCGCATGTGCCCACGCCCTCGCCCTCCCTCGGCCGCCCACGCCCACGTGCCCTCGGCTGCGCCCGGTCGCCCGCGCCCACGCCCTTCCCCGTGCCCTCGCTCACGATGGCGGCGGACACCGCGCCAGCCACCACACCCGCGCCGTGCCACCCACACCTACCGTGTCGTGCCGCCCGCACCTGACCTCACCCACTATGCCACCCACACCCGTGAAAAGCTCTAGTTTGGTTTTGGTTAATTGATAAAATCCTAAGTGCTAACCTAGTTTATCAAAGTGATTATGAGATAGGTAGCATTACTCCAAGTGATGAAGCAATGGCGAAGATCCTAACAATGGTGATGATCAAATGCTTGAACTTGAAAAGAAGAAAGAGAAAACAAAAGGCTCAAGGCAAAGGTATAAGTAGTAGGAGCCATTTTGTTTCGGTGATCAAGACACTTAGCGAGTGTGATCACATTTAGGTTAGATAGCCGTACTATTAAGAGGGGTGAAACTCGTATTGAAATGCGGTTATCAACGTGCCACTAGATGCTCTAATTCATTGTATATGCATTTAGGATCTAGTGGAGTGCTAACACCCTTGAAAGTATTTGTGAAAGTATGCTAACACATGTCCACAAGGTGATACGCTTGGTGGTTGGCACATTTGAGCAAGGGTTAGAAACTTCACTGGCGGAGTGTCCGCCCATAGAGTGCGGACAGTCCGACGGTGCCATCGGCGCCCTATACAGAAAAGACAGGGGTCCACAGAGTGACCGGACACTGGTGGCGCAGTGACCGGACGCTGGGGTCCTAAGTCCATTCAGTAGCAGCAGTGAGCACACATCTTGGTCTTGTGACCGGACGTTGGCGCGAAGAGTGACCGGATGCTGGTAGGGTGTGTTCGGTCAGTGCTGATGTACGCTGACATGAGGCGCACAGAGGAAACGTTGATTGACCGGACGCTGGGTGTGTCCGGTCGAGCATGACCGGACGCGTCCGGTCGTGAAATTTTGTGTTTAGAACCTTACAGGAAACGACCGGACACTGGGGTCCTGCGTTCGGTCACTTTCTAACTGACGCGTCCGGTCATCACTTGACCGTTGAGATCGGGCGATCGACATTTGAAGCCGATGACACTTGGCAAGCATCGGGCGACCAGACGCTGGGGTCCTGCGTCTGGTCGAACTGACCGGAGCGTCCGGTCACCCTGAGTTGTGCCCAGTGAAGGGGTACAACGGCTCTATTTCATGGGGGCTTCTATTTAAGCCCCATGGCTGGCTCAAGCTCACTCTCTTGGACATTTGCATTGACATAGCAACCTTGTGAGCTTAGCCAAAGCCCTCCCACTCATCTCTATCATTGTTTCATCATCATTGTGAGATTGGGAGAGAATCCAAGTGCATTGCTTGAGTGATTGCATCTAGTGGCACTTGGCATTCGTGTTTCACTGCGGGATTCACTTGTTACTCTTGGTGGTTGCTGCCACCTAGTCGGCTTGGAGCAGCGAGGATCGTTGAGCAGAGGTTGGTGATTGTCTCCGGCTCCGATCATGGTGATTGTGAGGGGTCTTGTGCCTTCTCCGACGGAGAGCCGAAAGGTAACTCTAGTGGATTGCTCATGTCATTGAGGTACCTCACTTGTGGGTAGGTTCTTGCAGTGTCCAATTGTGTGGACAAGGTTCGTGCAACACCTCTTAGCCGCCGAACCACCAAGTGTTGGTTGACACAACGGGGACTAGCGTGCCGGCAAGCATGTGAACCTCAGGAGAAAAATTGGTTGTCTCTTGCCCTTTGGTATTCTCCCGGTGATTGATTTAGTATTCTTCTTGTGATTGGTTCACTCCTCTACAAGGTGGTATAATCACCCTACTCACTCATTAATATTCTTGCAAATTAGTTGTGACAAGCTCTTTAGTGTAATTAGAATTGAGAGCTTACTTTGTTATTTTAAGTTCATCTAGTGGAGCTCTTTAGAGTAGCAAGATTGAGAGCTCTTAGTGAGTAGTAACATTGCAAGTTGTGTGCCTAGTAATCATTGCAACTAGAATTGTTGGATAGGTGGCTTGCAACCCTTGTAGAGCTAGAGCAAGTTTGCATTTCGCTATTTGTCATACTAATCAAATTGCTCTAGTTGATTTATAGATTTTTAAACAGGCTATTCACCCCCCTCTAGCCATATTAGGACCTTTCAATCCGCACTTGCCATGCCCGCACCGTGCCATGCCCTTGCTGCGTTTGCCCTGTGCCCACGCCACGCCCGCGCCCGCCGTGCCGGCCTCGCCACGCGGAGCGTCGGCCATCCCACGCCCACCATGCGCCACCGTCGGCCCCGACCACACCACCACTGGCCTCGGCCCCTGCAGCGCCTGGCCATGCCACCGCCAGCCTGGCTCATCAGCCTCACCCACGCCCGGCGTCAGCTGTGACTCCGTCCTAGGGCCATCGATCCCGGCGTTCGCTGTGACTCTTTCGACGTTCGCGACTCCGTCGTCGGATAGGTAAAAATTGTGAATATGTAATGTATGTACTTAGTTAGCTTTGATTGTAGTGTAGTAGTTTTGGCATTTTTTATTTACTAGTTAATATGATGACTTAGGTAGCTTGGCCCCTCTCAGCTCTATGATGCTCCCTCGACTCAGCCTACACAACCTTCAGGCACTAGGCGACGCCGTCCACCTGACCCTTACACTCTAGGTATCAGCACTCTTGGTCATAAGGGTAAGAGTAAGACTAGGAGGCAGTGAGGGTTTGTGGTAGATGTTAGTATGTACTATTATAGATTTTGTAGTTACTTTCCTATAACTATTTGGGACTGTATGAATATTGTGGACTATTTGGACTATGCAGGACATGTTATGCTAATTGTGATGTTCGATGTGGTTGTATTGTGCTCTTTGGACGATTAAATGTTTGGATTATATAATGATGTCTCTATTTGTAACTGTGGATGCTCCTGAAACAAGGGAAACTCTTGCGATTTTTTTTTGTGAATCATTAATTATACTACACTGCTAAAAAGGCACAAATGTAGTACACAGATTAAATGTAAATTCATTAGAATGTGTATAGTATAATCGTATCGTACAGACGCTTTGCAGATGAATCTAGGCTTTTCAGTAACAGTGAACGAATCTAGGCTTTTTAGACAATGAAAATAGACTTTTTAGTTACAAGGACGAGGAGTACGATGATATCAGCGATTTATCACTTCACTTACATAGTACACCTATAGCATCTAGGCTTTTCAGTAATAGCAAATGAATCTAGGCTTTTTAGACAATAAAAATAGACTTTTTAGTTACAAGGACAAGGAGTACGATGACAGCAACGATTTATCACTTTACTTACATAGTACACCTATAGCATCTAGGCTTTTCAGTGATTTATCATGTCAACGACGAATAGACTTTTTAGGAAACAAATCTAGGCTTTTCAGTGTCCATTGAAATAGGCTCTTCAGTGAAACTAATTAGGCTTCTTGTGACCAATTATAACACATTGAAATGGCAACTAAACCTGCCTCTGCCTATATATACGCAATGCTGGATGCATTGCTACTGACTTCCCAACTAGTATTTTCTTTCGTTGCAGTACCAATGTCTGGAGGGTCGTCTAGAGGGAGAAGAAAGGGGAAGGGAACTACCATTGTGTGGGAGGGTTCTCTTGGTCCCGATTTCTTTGAGGAAGCTCTTTATGAGAGGTTCCTAGTTGAGAGCAAAAGTAATTTCACCAAAGAGGCATCACTGAGAGGATACGATGAATGGAAAGAAGAGTGGCCAAAATGCATACATGGTGAGGACTGCCTAGTGTAGATGTTCACCGAGGGAATAGATGGAGGTCGTCGTTTCTTCAAATGCCCGCGAGCATGGGCAATTGCTATTACTATTTCTGTCTTCAATATGCTCCTCTTCTATACAACTTACATGACATACTTATTGCAGTATTCCTTGGCTAAAGAAAACCGTGGGTTCACTTGGTGGGTTGATCCTCGACCTATTTATCCAAATGCGGAGTACATCTACTACCTGTAGGACCGTATATTCGATTTAGAAAGGGAAGTTAGCAGTGGTTATAAGGACGATGAATAGGATGACAACAACAATGGTGCCGATTCACAGGAGGCACACTGCAATGATCCATGTTGCACCTACCCTAACCACAAGAACAAGGGGCCTCCGCCGTCACCCCAGCCACCACCACCACCAACAATGGGAGGCTACTGTGGAGAAGGTGGAACATAATTTGCTATGTGGCCACACTACTAGGACGTCTCTATCTTATTCACATGGCACATCCATGTGTTTGTTGTTTGGTTTAATTACCTAAGGCATGTTAGGTTTCGTCGAAGGAACTTTATACCCTAGTTTGGTACATGTTCTTACATGCCATTTCATGTGTTTTGTGTGTTGAATTATATAATGCCCTACTTCATTAGGTTGTGTTTGTAGCACGTGATCACATTTCACTACGTCCGCAACATTATCCTGAATATTATGACCACAAATAATGAAAACAACTACATAATAAAAAGTCTAATACTATGCCACATTAAACAACACAATAATACTAGAAGTACGTGTCGATAGTAGACAATATTGTTCATGAATAAACCATAGAACTAGCAAGTCATGAAGACTACCGAGTGCAACGAGGCCACTTTCCCTTCCTCAGGGCATCGGGATTCTCCTCCATCGCTGCTTTCGCTTGGCATGCACGCACAAGCTTCTTCTCCCTCTCCTCCCTACACGTAGCAACACGCCTCCTTTCCTCCTTGTAACACCCTAAATTTTGCACTTTTGAAAATAGGATTAAAATGATTTATTTATGAATTTTGTGCTCATAAAAACCTAGGAAAATAAAAATTTTCATTAAATTAAAATTCATCATAAGGTTTAGTAACTGGTTGTGCATACATGTTGGTGCATAAAGTTTATTGTGATGAGTGGTGTTGATTTAAAACTCTAAAGTAATTTGGAATGTTTTTGAAAAGTAAATTTGAAATTGGCTTTAAAATAAAAGAAAAAAATCAGAAAAATAAGAGCATTTAAAAAGTTGTAAAATTTATTTTTGGAAAACTTACTAAAATTCCTCATTTTTTACTTGAATTAAAAAAGTACATTTGAAACCCCATTTGAATTTGACTTGGTCATGTTTGAATTTGGTTTTGAAAATGAATAGGAAAAAAATTGAAAGTGGCAAAATGGAAACTCACCCTCTCCCTCTATTCGGCCTATTGGCCCAAGGCCATAGCTCGCTCGCCTCCAACTCTCTCTCACCCGCGTGGGCCTCGTGTCACCGGCCCAGTGCAATCTTCCCTTTCCCCCTTCTCCACCGTAGGCCCAATCCGCGTGTTTGTTTTTTTTTTCATGCGGCCTTGATTTTCTCGCGTTGGCCCAGCTATGCGCACCGGCCTAGCGTCGCCGCCGCTCCTCCTACATGACCCAATCCGCCTGGCCTAGGTCACGCCACACACGCGCCTTCCCTCCATCCCGCTGATAGCGCTGGCCCGCTCGTCAGGGCGCCTTCTTCCTCTCCGTGCCGTGTTCGCTCTGAACACGACTACGCTGACGCCGCCGTGTCCTACTCCACTACGCCGCGCGTGCCGTGCGCCCTATGCTTCCCGGACACATATAAGCCGAGCCGCACCATGCACCACCTCCCTATCCCGCACCAACGCTGCAGCCGCATTGCCCGAGCGCTCACAGCCACGTTGCCACCTAGCGTCGCCGTACGCCATCGCGCCGTCGAGCGCCGCACCACCCTCCGTTGGTTCCTGCTGGCTTCTCTTGGGTCCGGTGAGTTCCCCACTCTCCTCTCTCTCTCCCAGACTTTTCCGTTCGAAAAACCATGCTGCGTAGGTCAAGAACTAATATCGCCGGTGAGCACTCCTTGCTCCGGCCATGGCGCCGCCATCACCCACCTCGCGCCGGCCACTTACACCGCTGATCCAATCTTGGCTGCCCGCATTTGATCCGACGGTCGAGATTTCATCATACCCCTTCGCTGCTAGATTTACAAAAAGCCCCTTATAAATACTTGAGACTTAACCCACAGTCCAAAATGGCTTTCCTGATTTCGTTTTCTTCTTTTGAAAGCGTACTTTCTTTCGGTTAGATTGAAAATACGTTTTCACTTATTTACATATTTGCCACCGATTTTGTTTTAGCCATAACTTCTCCGTTTTAACTCCGATTTGATCTGTTCAAATTGCGTTAGGTTCATAATTTCATAATCTACATGTTTATAGTACTGTTAAGTATGTTTTGAACTTTTAAAATTCAAGGTTAGATTTAATCTATTATTTTAATAGAGGGAATCTTGTTTAAATCCTATCTTCTACGTTTTAACTCTGTTTTAGTCCATTCAAGTTGCGTTAGATTCATAGCGACGAGATCTACGCATTAGTAACAGTGGTTACCATGTTGCTATTTCTGGAATTTCATGGTTTAAATTCTAATTTGAATAATAATTATGCAACTGGGTTTTATAAATAAAATATGATTTCTTTCACTTTAGTTTTATAAGTCAAATCTAAATTTGACTTAAATTATATTATCTATAAAATATCTTATATATGTTTTTATATAATTAAAACATATGAAGCTAATAGTTTTATATTTTCTCCTATGAGCAAATCTTTCGATAGATGTATCTTTTTCACCGTAGCTCCGATTAGAGTGCTTTTCGCGTCTGTGTGTTTGTAGCGAGACGTAGATTTGTTTTACAAACTTTTCATCTTGATTTTATGTTTGGTATACTGTTCTAATTTAGATCTATTGTTTGCTTCATGTATGATTGCATGGATGCTTGTGTGGTGCTTTATGATCTTGTCCAATCGGTGAGTTATATGTGGTGAATCAAGAAGTAGATCTTTGAAGTTTTGGACTTGAAGAAGGATCTAAGTTTAAGGCAAGTATAGCATGGGATGTTCCTTGTTGTCCTATACACCTTTAATCATTTCATTCATAATGCATGTGTCTACCTTGACTGCCACTATAGATTTCCTAGTACTTTGTTACCTTGTACCTTGATACCTTTGGGTTATTACATTGGGTAGTATGATGCTAGTGCTCAACTACAACCATGATCTTGTAACTTGACTAATGTAATATGCAATAAACATTAAAAGATGCTTTTTAGCAACATGGAACAAGGGGGCTAGAGCATTGGGCTATTTTATGGTGCTCTAGATTCCTCTCCCTAAGGGCTTATCTGTAAGTGATCATCCGGGACTTACAGTACAGCTATGAGGGCTATATGGCTCTGGCTTTAGCTCAGTATGAGGATCTTTTCTAGCTTGTTAGAGGTTACCTTTATGGTGCAAGAGGGGGTCCAGTTTGTATGATCTCGGCCTGCCAAGAGGGTGCACTTTGGTTTCTTTGTATTTTGTTAGTCACTCCTTGGAGGGGGTTAATGCTTACTGATGGGGAAACCTTAGCGGCCCTAACTTATTAGATGAACCTTTGAAAGGCTTTATAGTGAACCCTGCCGACCTTCCTTGGTAGTGGGTCAAGAGGTTGGCCGCCTCAGGCGAAAGGGTAAACCATGACTCACAGTAAAAGTGTACAACCTCTGTAGAGTGTAAAACTGGTATATCAGCCGTGCTCACGGTCACGAGCGGCCTTGGAACCCTTACGGAATAGATAATCACTAATGGTTAATGATGAGGAACACGGATGATACTGATGATGAATATGCTCATTAATGATTACTATTTATGCTATTCATTATTCATGTTTACCCAATCATGTGTTTATGGGCTTGTGATGAACTTGTTGCCACCCAATTGCTAAAAGATGACTTATTAAAAGCTAACCGCAGTTAAACCAGTGTCAGCCTTTTGAACCTAATGAACCCCACGTTATATTTGTTGAGTACGACATGTACTTACGCTTGCTTTACTTTTTAAATCTTTGGAAAAATCTCGGATGGGTACCAGATTGCTAGAGTTTGGAGGAATTAGGCTTGTGATCAACCAGTCAGTTGTCCCTGTGGATTTGGAGTCTTCGCCTGAAGATCGGAGTTGTCTTTCCGCTGTCTATACTCTGAGGTTATAATCTTTATACTAATATGCTATGTATTTAAGCATTGTCTTTATACTAATACGCTATGTGAGATTTGACTTCCTGGGCTCACATATGATGTGTATCTGGTTTTGTTCTTAAAACCGGGTGCTACACTCCTCTTCCTTGTCCTGCTTTTTTGCAGCCTTCTCTTCACGTCTCTTCTCCATCATCTCCTTGTCCTCTGCCTCCCACCGCAACAGTTTCTGCAACCATTCCTTGTCTTCAGGCTTGATCTCAGTGTCGATCCACTACTCAAAATCACAGAGCGGTGGAGGGGTCTGCAAAAAATGCAATTGTTACAAAACAAAAAAAAATCATGCAAGATGTCATATGACACAAACATCAGTTCCTCACCATCTTGTTAATGCGACGCTGATGAAGTGTAGGCTCAAACGCAAAATTGGAACACATCCAATACCTCTGCCTATACATGTCCTCTTCATCGGACTTGGCAACCTTGCAAGGATCGCCGCAAAAGCACATGGGCACTGAAACATCACTAGCCAGAGGCAATGGGTGGAAGGCATTTCCGGTCATCCGGCCATAACTATAATTCAACCAATTTCGTTCTAAGAACCGAAAGCAATTAACATTAAACCCTAAACCTAGGGTTTCCCATTTGATGCACAACAATGAACCCATAACATAACAACAAGCGCTGAGGTTACCTTGGTTTGCTAGCTTTTCCTACGGTTGTGTAATACAAATATTAAAAATTGCATGAAACCCTAAGTAATGACGATTCTTAGGTTGAAAAATCCGACTAATATATACCAAATCAATGCAAAAAAAACTACGAGGAGAGCGAGGATACCTTGCTTTCGAAGATTTACGGATCAAATCAAAGTTTCTAAGGTCCAATATGCCAATTCGTGAGGTAGGGTGAAGTGGGGAGAGAAAAAACCCGAGAGGGAGGAGAAAGAAGAGGAAGAAGGCTCGGGCAGAAAGGTTGGGGGCTGGGTTAAAACAGCACCTCGGCGCCATAGATATTGGCATCAAGCTTGGCGCCAAGATCTACGGCGCCAAGCTCGACGCCTGGATCTACGGCGCCGAGCTATCTGCCAAGTCACCGCCACGTTTGTGTCGAGCCTAAGACCTCGACGCCAGCAACAATGGTGCCGAGAAGTGTAAGCTTGGTCCCAGCAACGATGGCGCCGAGCTAAGGTTCCAGATTTTGAAATAATACCTTCAGGGGCATATTTGTGATTTTTTTTTCAAAAAAAGGGCTAAAAAATAAAAAAAGTTGGTGATAGAGCAGGACAGGGGGCAAAAGGTTGATAACTCTGAAGGCCTTCAAAGGCTCCCATGTGAAGAAATGAGGGGTCTGTACACTTAACCGTTTGAGATAGAGCCTGTATTTGTGCATATCACACAACACTAACTGATTAGGCATTAACATAAATATGTGCCGCAATTTATATATACCCGCATGAGATAATACATGTGATTGCTTTCCAGCTTAGTCCACTACTTTTTTTTACTAAAGGTAAATGGTAGATTAAGGGTGGTAAAATTGGAAACATAAGCAAATGAGGTATACAGGTATACCACCAATCTGAAAATTTGTACAGTAGTTTGTATAAAATCCTAATCTACTCATCGGCATGCTCGAAAGCAGAGTAAGCAATATAGTTTTGCATGAACTATCTCTATATTTAAGGTTGCAGAGGAATTAAATAACACGGATTTGCACCAATTATGTAGATTGTTCCAAACCAACTGAACAAATGCCCAAACAGAAAAACATGAAAATTGATCTTTCATGATATTTTAGCACCAGCCATAACACAAAACTAAGCTACGGTAAGCAACACTTGATTTTTTTTGAAACCAACCGGCAGGAGAGCAGCCCGTTATATTAAAAAGGAGAAAGCCAAAAACGGCCATAGTAACACTGTACAAGGTGCTTTAGCCTGCCACGCCCCTAAAGTAAAATATACCCAGAAAAGGATCAAGAAAAAGGTAGAAGAGTTGCCAGATGTTTTGCTCCGGCCGCTTTCCAAAGCCTCACTTCATCTCTAATCTTGTTTAGTACTTGTTGATTTGTTGCGCTGTTATGCTCGAAAGTTCTTGCATTTCTTTCCTTCCACACTTCCCAACACACTAAGATGACCTTTTCTGTCCGCATAGTAAACACGGACCACGTTACTCCACCATTCGAGGACACTTTCGCCATGGACCATGTTGCCAGGTAGTAGACCAGGTACACCAACCCACATTGCAATGCCTTCCCACAACCGTCTATTGAAACGACAATCTTGGAAAAGATGCAAGCTGGACTCTAGCAACTGATAGCACAAGGGGCAATTTCTGGAGTTTGGCCAATTATGGGCAGCCAAGCGATCCGATGTCCAAACTCTATTTTGTAAAATTAACCAACCGAAGAATTTGCACTTTGGCAGTGCCCAAGTCTTCCAATTTACACTTGATTTTATCGATAGTAAGTAAGTGAATATTTTAAAAAAAAATCTGATGGTTTGGCTCATGATGTTGGACTCACTTCCCATTAAGGTTTTGGTTCATATGGATCACATGCTAAAAAATTGACAGAGGAGGAAGTAAAGCAGTAACAGCAATTAATGCTAGGAGTGCATGCCAATGCCATACCTGTAGATGGTGGCTCACGACATGTTCCCTGGTAAGTTTCTCCACATTCATAAGCTCAAGAATTCTTCTTGGTACAGCTTCTGCAACAAAAATGAGTTGCTGCAATATGTGAGGACAATAACATAAAGCAAAAGGGAGGGTCCTTGACAGTTCTTACTATCAATTCCAATCTGGTTGACAGCTGCAACAAATTTCTGATGCAGTTCAACTGACCAAACAACTCTTGGGTTCTTAGCAGCCGAAGGTTCATCACCTTCTTGGAAATCATTCTCCTTGCCGTATTCATATTCCAAGTCGCAATGCATTTCCTTCCTCTTCTTGCTGACCCTCCCACTTTGGTCAGAAGCCCCAACAATGATCTGATTGTGGTCGTGGCATGAATCCGCACTAGGTAACTTGTTGAAATCAGGTAACTTGTTGCAATCAGGATATCATCGATGAATATCAAAACAAACACATCTTTTTTTTTGAAGAAAATGGAATTTATGAGATACATGAAGTATGTTGGGTCATTTATGACCCTAAATGACATAACCGTGTACTCTCATAAAGGCCATACCGAGTCAAGAAAGTTTTCTTTGGTATGTCCTTACCCTACCTTAGGTCCATCTTGGATAAGAACCTAGCTCCAGCTAATTGATCAAATAGGTCGACTATCTAGGGAGTGGATACTTGTTCTTCACTGTCATGGCATTTAAAGGCATGTAACCCACAACCATCCAAAGATGTACTCTTGTCCTCCTTGGTTACAAACAAGGCCAGCCATCCCAAAGGAGCAGATGTACCATCTATGCAAACTCTTGCAGTGCCATCCTATAAGGTTGCCTAGGGATTGGAGCTATTCTATAGGCATAAGCTCAATCACAAAATCTATATTTCTCAATCAGGAGGCATTCTAGGGTTTTCTTCGGGAAACACATTAGAAAACTCACATACTATGGGAATAGTTTCCAACTCGGGCAACTTCTTGGTGTTCAAGGTATGCAACATTAGTCGGCTAAGCATGGAAGGAAACATGGTGACTCTTTGGCCAGACACTAGTAGAGAACAGACTTTCGGTTTTTTGCTTTAGTCTCGGCCATATTTGGGCCTGGGACTAAAGAGAGCGTTAGTCCCGGTTAGAGCCACCAACTAGGAATAAAGTCCCCTGCCAACGGCTAGAGCCGTAGGCTTGCATAGGCTTTTGTAGGATGGGACCTCTCGTCCCAGTTGGTGGCTCCAACCGGGACTAAAGGTCATCCTCTAGTCCCGGCTGGAGCAACTAGCCATGAGTAAACCTTTAATACCGGTTGGAACCACCAACAGGGACTATAAAGTGTCTTGTAATCTAGGTTTGAACCACAAACCTAGACTATAGGTCCTGGGCTATATACTTTCTCCTTCTTCCTCTGCCAGCCCGAGCCATTTGGAGCTCTACTTGCTCTCTGTTCTTGCTCGTTGAAGGAGTTCATGCTTGTGGGATTTTTGAAGACTTCATTCCTACATCTATTCTTGGGTTCTAAAGGTCAACACCTTCATCCTCTCATGTTTCATTGCTGGTATGGCTCATTTCGTGGTTTTGAAATAGAGAAATTTGAGGTTTTCTAGATTAGGAATAATGGTGGATTTGTTTTTGATTTATACACCATTTGAGCTCAGACTCACTTGGTAGTTTGCATATGTAAATGAAGGAAGCTTAGAGTAGTTAATCAAAACTATCCTCCTTTCATTGATAGCATATAAAGCTTATTTGATGGTTTATAAATAGAGAAATTTGATGTTTTCTAGATTAGGAATAATGGTGGATTTTTTATTTATATGTCATTTGAGCTCAAACTCAATATGTTGATGGAAACAACAGGTCTCGCAAGAGAACAACTGATCACGGGGAGAGGATCGCCACCACCATTAGAGTGTGTTGGTTAATGGAAGATCTATAAGTACGGTAGGAATCTTGTCAACCCTGATTCACTACTACAGAAAGCTAAACACCACCGGCTCCAGAACCCCCATTACCGACGGTTTTGGCCCCCGTTGGTGTATGTCGGCGATGATCGATCACCTTTATCTCCACTAGTTGCGCGCTGGCGGTGACGATATTTTACCACTATCGGTCTGATGTACCATACAGCGGTGACGGTATCTTACCACCGCCAGCGTGGCATACCATCCGGCAATGATAATGCATCCTTCACCGCTATCCTAGCATACCATCCGGTGGTGATGATGCGTCCATCGACGTTGGCCCGACATACTGCCCAACAATGATGATGTAACTAGCGATGCTGGGCCAGCGTACCATCCGTCGGTGAAGATGCAGCCATCGACACCGAGCCGGCGCACCATCCGGCGGGGACGATGTACCTATCATCGCCAGAGTAGTGTACCGACCAACGGTGATGATGAACATATCAATGCCGGTCTGGCGTACCATCTGGCAGTGATGACGAGAACATCAACGCTGGGCCGGCGTACCATCCGGCTATGATGACGAGAACACATACACCAGGCCGGCGTACCATCCGACTATGATGACGAGAACATCAACGTTGGTCTGGCATACCATCCGCCATTGATGTATGTACCATCGCACTTAGTCGGTGTTCCCTCCGGTGGTAATGAGGGTACCGTCATCGCTGCCATTGTATTTCTTCTAGTAGTAATGTTTTATCCATTACCGCCGACATTAACACTATGCATCATTATTGTTCACAATACATTATAATAACAGCAATACAGACATTCCATGGCTTACGCATCACCAGCAACATATATATAGAGAGACAATGTATTGTATCGAAACATACATCACCACCGAGACACAAATATCCATACAAATAAAACAACAGCAACAAACATAGTTTTTAACCACAGCGACATAACGTCCAAATCCAATAGCAGTGAATATATAGTTTTCAGAACACTAGCACCTTGATTAGAGAAGGTGATGGACTCCCTTAGTGCTCACGACTTGGTCTATAATGAAACCGAAAAGATCTTCTTAGAACCCAGATATCTCCAAATCGGTCAGCTCCAATGTAGTTGACACTTCAGTCTGGAACACAAGAAAAACGTGAAACACAGTTAAGAAAAGCTTTATTAAACACTCTAAGTATGTCGTGAGGTCATACAAATTTACTAAAGCGGCCGAGGGGCCAAACCTGTGAGCCGGAGAGAGCATTGAACGGTTATTGACATAATTGTTCAGTGTTTTCTTTCATTTCTTTTCAAACAGCCTCCATCATATGTTGTAACTCCAATTTTTTTGGGCATTCTCCTCGTGTACGACCAGGAAGCTCTTTGTTTCCTAGTGCCCAGGTTAGCTGATCATTCTCCCTATTGGGCTTGAAAGTACCATTAGCAACTTCCTCGTGGACCGCCTTCATCCTTTGAATGAATTCCTCAGTTGCAGCATCCCGATAACTTAGGGAGCCATCTGGGTTGAACGTAACCCCCTCGCAAGAATGAACCTTACAAAGCAAGGGTCACAGTCAGATGTACAGACCGTAACACCGCTCTGGGTCAACTGCTCCTCAGAATTGCTACCATACATACATACATTTAGAACTAACAATCTCTAATAAATAGCTAGGAACATAACCGCCACATAGAATCACCAATCGCCACCAAAAGAAATTAAAGAAGCTTATTTTTCAGCACTTAGCAACACTTTATGATTGCGGACTGCTGACTGTTGCCCACAACAATTTCATGAAAGCATATACCTTCTGTAGTGCAAAGTGACACAACTACACTACCCCCTATGGCACCAAACAAAAAACCCATGTCACAAGTACTCAAACCAGACCACGTCAATCTATCAAGAGCACACTTGGTCAACACAACACTCCATAAGATCTACAGATTTTTAAAGAAAAAATAGAGCACTCCAAGAGCAAACAGATAATGCACACAATTTGTGAGAAAGCAGACTAAAAGAACAAATGCTAACTTTATCCTCTTCAACGACTCAACATTCCAGAATCCTACAAGCCTACTAATTAATCATTTACTTAGCCTTTTCCTCCCCCATCTGCTACCTTTACCTTTGGCCACCTAAAGCGAACGAAAACAACTTCCACCTGCTAAGATTTCTTAACCATGTGTTCATGCACCACCAAATGCATTACCTTTCAGATAAAACCTATATCTGCCATCAGTAAACCCTGAAAATCTTTGTTGCGTTCGTAGGGTGTAGGCCGGCAGGACTGGTGGGCATTGGTTAGCATGCGCTTAATGTATTACATCTACATTGTGTATCTCCTACTTAGAAATTAGGAGGGCAATTTCAGAAGGAAAAGAAAATGATGAATTTGCACATTGCTCCTAATGAACTAATTGAATCTGACTGAATCATCGAGATTTTCATGGACTGGGACTTACTTGTTGCCTCTAATCTTGAACCAGGCATCGGCGCACTGCCTATGGGCACTGTCACTCCACCGTCGAAGTGCTCCAGCTTGCGTGCTCCAGGTGGCGTGGTCAGCTTTGGGGGCGGCATTGTCCACCATCGCGTACTCCAGGGACAGGGATTCTTGATCCACCGGCACTAGACAGAGGGGAAGGACGGCGTGGGCAGGGGACTGACCAGGAAGTACTTGGCGTGCCACCACGTGGGGTCCGCACCGATGAAGCTGCTGGCCGTTGCGCCTAGGCCACAACAAAATAGGAGGTGGGCGGGGCGGGCGAGCTACAAGAGATTGTGAGTGGGAGCTAGAGGGTGGGGCAAGCTGGGGTGGGGGATTTGATGGTGGGAGAGGCGCTGTCGGGGCGGAGGGCTGGGCGGTGCTCTGTCATGTGTAGCAGGCGGCGCGGGGAGCAGTGAGGGCGAGCGGCGTGGGGACTAGGGGGCGGGGCAGGCACGAGGGGATTTGGGTGGGTGTCGACGGATTTGGGAGTGATAGGCGCGCAGTCGATCGAGCTGGATGAAGACTGGTGGCACGAATTGGAATCTAAAGGGCAGAGAGAGAGCGGAGCACGGTGGGAGAGTGAAAAGATTGGGCGGCAGCCAGCGGGAGAGGGTAAAGAATAGGCGATGGCGGCGCTCTTGGATTTGGGGAAAGAGTCTACGGTTTGTCGTTGTACTGGTGTGCGAACTGCTTATGGAGATAGGGCGCGTGAGCTAGGCGTGGGGCCCATTTTTTGTTTTGCGTCAGACAGATCAACGCTATATATGGTTTTAGCGATAGATGGGCTAACGTTAAACATGAACACCTATAGCGACAGACAACAAATCGCTAAACGAGGATTTAGCCTCAGATGGTCTCTGAGTTATCTCTAGCGTCAGATCATCCATCGCCAAATATGATTTTTGGCGTCAGATGTCTGACGGTGATGCGGTGTTGTGCTATAGTGTACAAGGCACTTTAGAAACTCTAATTTTGGTTTTAGGGGATAGGATTTCATCCTTGGGTTTTTGCATTCTGTGACACATTTTTTGGCCCCGGGTGCAAAGAAATGCAGATATATTACTCATACATATAGCTAGTGTTACCAATATGTGAAGGGTTCTAGAGTCCGTACCCTCGGGTTTAGGGTGAAGGGTGAAGGGATCATTTTAAATATTTTAATCCATTGGTTATTCGAACTCACAAGTAGTTGTGGACCAACATGTCTCAGGTTCGATCCCCGTGGGGGACAACATTTTTTGCCTTTTTCCTAGTTTATAGATGCAGCTACCCTTTTTTAAACATTAAAACCACTGGCTTTTTGGAATTTTCGGTGGGCTACTCTAGAAATTCCAAGTTACAAGACCAAAATGGACTGCCTAGGGATCGACTGCTTTGGTGCTTCAATAGTTGCATGCCTTCTTTTTTCTTCTATTCTCTCATTCCAAATTTTTGTCGCATTTTCATACACAGTTTACGCAGTTCACATGGTTCGGAGGTTGATGGTTGACTTCCCTAAGACGTTCGACATCCCCGCACCGTGGGACCTTCATAAACCCCAAGAGGGTCTTTTTGGAACTCACCTTGCTCCGCTCCGATCCCCCTCCCTAGTGCTCCGCTCTACTGTGATGTCACTCCCTGACCCAAGGATCCGTCTTTTGCCACCGCCGTGTGTGTCCTCGTTCGATGGAGAAGGTCTCGATGGAGGTGGCCACACTGTGCTTTGATTCTCTACATCATCGCGCTTCGAGGACATCATGGTCATCGATGGAGGAGCGCCCGATGGAGGTGGCTATTGAGATTGCTAGCCACGTCACTGCGGCTGCAGCGGATCCCATGGAAGATCTTGGTGGCCTATGGGCAACCAGGTCGCAGATGCGCAGGGTGTGCGGCGATGCCATAGTGGGACAGAGCATACCACTGCGGTGGGTGTTACTGCATGGGATGCAATGTTGGATCTGGAAGCAGTTCTACGACCACGAGTACCGCATCAAGCTCATTGCCAGGCTTGCGAGAGTTGGCAACCTAGAGGCCTACTTCTACGCTGGGATGTGCGTCGTCTTTGTGGAAGACCACGACATGCTCATGCCGTGGCTCGACATGCTTGAGCGCTCCGCCATGGCAAACCATGATGTTGCCGCATTTGTTCTCTCCCTTGTGCTCCACAGGTCTAATAGCGGTGCCAGCAATGATAACATTACCCGACGGTTGTTGAGGAAGGTCGAAGGTGATGCAGCGGGCCCGACGGCAAATGTGATGTGGAAGATAGAGAAATGTACATGACGCCTCCAACAAGCCATGTGGCTATTGTAGGACTTGGCTGGGCGGCCGGTGTCAGGTGAGTCTAGTCCTCTGCCTCATCTGGCCATGCCAGTGTGCGCCAGGACGGACATTAGTGCGGAGGCAGAGGCTGCGGCGACCATGTAGGAAGGGAAGGTTGGGAGGAGTGGGCTATGTTTTGCAATAAGGAGTGTAGGATCCGCAATGAGTGTGATAGGTTCTTCAAATCAATGTGGTAGATTCTGGGCAGATCAATGTTGATATGCATATATCTAGATGACAGGGATTTATATGATAAACTCTTCATTCTCCTTAATACAATGATATGCCAAGTACTATTCCTTTCTAAACTCATTACAGTCACCTTTCTTGCACATGTTTCTAATTTCTTAATACAAGTTATTCAAGTCATCTCCACTAATAAACACAATTAATATCGATTTAAGAAATATAGAAGGTGTATGGTCACCAACATGGCGGATACGTTGGAGTGCCAACAGTAGGGCATCCAAGTACCATTGATCTAATTGCACACATGTATACCCTATGATGCGGTTCAGATTCCCTTGCTCATCAGTGCAGAGGTGGAGGCTGCAGCGACCATGTAGGACGGGAAGGTTGGGTGGAGTGGGCTATGTTCTACAGTGAGGAGTGTAGGATCCGCAATGAGTATAATATGTATATATCTAGAGTAGAATGTGGTAGATTCTAGGCAGATCAATATTGATAAGTATGTATCTTGATGATGTGGATTTGTATGATAAACTCTTCGTTCTCCTTAATACAATGATATGCAGTGCTCATGCGTATTCGAGAAAAAAAACAGGGATTTCAATGTGAAATGACGGGGAGCGTTTGGGTGGTGCCTCGGGAACCACAACCGATCGGTGCGGCCTTGCCGTGGGTCGCCTCAAGAAAAGAGCCATGTTGTTTTGGGATGAGTCATCCACACCGCATGCAATGTCCAAGATCAAGTGCCATAGTGCAATTTAGGGCCGGATGATACACCCCCACTAGATAACTGCACCGGATCACTCTAATTCCCTTGCACATGTTACCGTTACTTACTAATAAGGGTAGTCCCAATTGTAGTTTCTATACCTATTAATTTTCATAGATACTATATATAGAAACCATGGTTCCAATGGATAGTTTCTATAGAACAATTTTTTAGAAACCATACCGATATATAGAAACCATGCTACATTTGATTCCCTGGCACATTTGATCTAATAGCGCAAAAGTACACCGTATGATACGATGATTTACGAAAACCGCTCACATCACAGCCATTCAGTTGTTAATTATTTTGTAAGGCAAAAACTATATATAAACAACACAGTAACAATCATCATAGCAATTTCATCGATAACTTCAGTTACATTCTACAGTTGTACAATAACAAAGACCTATCAAAGACTAATGGGTGTACAATAACAAAGAAATGCGATGCTGCTCTAGAGGAAGGAGGATCGCCAGGGTGCTGGGGTTGGTGAATTGGTAGTACAAGAAATGCGTAGGGTAGGGAAGAGAAGCGAGTTGTAAGCTTACAGCTGGCTTAGACACAAGAATCGAAAAACTTGTGAGACATAAGTGGACCATGTATTAATAGTGAAGAGCTAACTACTATATGGATGGATTGAGACAAGGCTACATAGATCATTACAGCCAGTCTCTAAGCAAACTCCCTTAGTCACAAAACTTCCACTAGCACCAAGATTGAGTAGCCCTCGCTGCACCTAGATGCCGGTAGTACCCAATCTTGAAGGCCTTCTCCTAATGCCGCTACTGCCGCTAGAGGAGTTGGAGATGGAGCGCCATGGCGATGAAGAAAATATAGAAGGTTGGCTCAAGAGCTTTGTATCTATCTGTATCAAAGGAGGAAGGAGTGTGTGGATTGCCAAGAAGCGCATCCAGCCCCTGCTTAAATAGGCCACCCTTGAAGATGGAGAAGCAGAGAGTAGTAGTTAAGATGCGTGATCTAGGCATACGCATCAGGGAAGACGCCGATTCTCGGAGAAAGTGGTGAGACAGTGTTGGAAGTTGGGACATTCATTACTCACACACTGAGTCCGCGTTCCATACGATGCCATTCAGATTCCCTGGCATTATTATAACTTAATGACACACAATATCTGGCAGACCAAAGGGATGGGCGCATGCGTACATGGGAACTCAAAGTTGCTACACCCACGTACGTTGTATGAATGTGTATTGATAAGAATGGTGTAGATGAGGGATCATTGTACTCGTAGATAACCCCTTCTTCATAAATCCTTCTATAAAAGCGGAAGCAGAACAAACATGGGTACATGGCAGCACGTGTATGCACAAGAGAGAAAATTATTCGAGCCATCCAAGTACCACTGTTCTAATTGTGCACATGTATATCGCATGATGCGCCTATCATGCTAAACATATCACCTTTATTTACATTGGGAACCCTTGTCGCTTGATGAAATAGCGCACATGCACACTATATCATCCTCCTAAAAGATTCGAACGAGGCGAACATTACACTAATAAAGTGATGCAAGCAACTCTTTATTGATAAAGTCCATTACATTAAATAGGTTTACAATATCGAACAAGAGATGTACAATAATAAAGACCTAACGAGTATGGGGCTAACCCATACCCGACTGTGGCTTGCGCTTGTGCATGAGAAACTGGTCACTTGTACCAAGCGGACACCAGAACCCTTCAAGCGCTCTCTGCCGCGTACCCGATGAAATCCAGTGCAGAGAAGGAGCCCCATGAGGAGAAGGAGCCCCAATAGGAGGAGGAGCCCCATGAGGAGACCAACCCACATAGGAAACCATGGGGGAGAGGAATACCATTGCAAAATACCCAGTCGCTGAGGTCCACCCGCTGGTGCTTTGGCTGTAATGCTACAACTGGTGTCCCGGCGGAGGGCCGTTCGATGGCTGCATTCCTCTCAATCTTCATGAAACTTTCACTAACACCCAGGATGAATGGGCATATAGCCATGTGAAGGCGATGGTGGAATCTAATCTTGAAGGTCTTCTCCAAGTGGCACTAGAGTTTGCTAGAGAGGCTCTCCTTACCTTTGCTTAAATAGCCCCACCCCCTCCTCAAGATGCGAGCGGGGAAGGGAACAATCAAGGGGGTGACTTCCGTGGCCACCCACGTGAGTCACGAGCGACTCGGTGGAGAACACGATGCGGTTCAGATTCCCTAGCACATTTGATTCCCTGCCACAATTCATCCTCATCTTAAATAGGACTTATAATGATGCGCAATACCTAGCGGACCAAACGATGCGTGCATGCGTACATGGAAAATTGGAGTCCATGGGGAAGATTCAAATACCCTCGCACATGTACAACATATGATACGACAAGTTTTCAAATCAAATCATTGTTACTTACTACAAGAACCAGTATTGTTTGACCTAATAGCGTACATGCACACCATATCATATGCCATGTACCTACACCATGCAAAGTTAAGGGGGAAACCAGTGCCACAAAGTAGTATGATAATACATGCAAATAACTAAACACAAATTAGTGCCACAAAGTAGTACGACAAACTAGTGCCACAAAGTAGCACGACAATTAAGCAGTCTCATGATTCACCATTGACACAAGTCATTGAGCAAATAACAAATAACAAATCACCTCTACTCTTCATCGTTGGAATCATTGTCCTCGTCCTCGTCCTTGTCCTCATCGTTGGTATCAACGTTGTTGTCCTAGTCAGTGGTGATGCAGTTGGCCACTTGTTCAGCATCGGGACGAACCAGGTTGCGCCAGTGCTTCTCGGTGTTGCTGGTAGTGCTGATTCCCTACGTCGCGATGCTAGTGTCGAAGCCATCTATCCAGCTTTGGTAGCAGGCGAGGATGTACTCTGTGTTGTTTGAGCGACTCTTGTTTAGGTAGGTTGGCAGTTCTTCCAGGACATCGGTGAGTTGGTGAAAAATGAAGATGTAATTGCTCACCTTTTCCTCTTGAGATGGGTTGAGGGTGCCCAGATCGATGTTCTGTAGCACACGCCTGATCTTCAAGAAAGCCTTACTCATGATGCCAATGGCCCAATCCTCTCTATCTCAAAAGGGATCCACCAGAGCTTCATCTTGATTCACCACGGGCACAGCATCATCCTCCTTCACCACAGGCACAGCTTCATCCCCCTCCCGTGCGTGCTTCGCCAAAGGCTCACCCTTCACCATGGCAGTGGCTAAGAATGAAGTAGGTTTGGAGAAGGAAACTACACAATCCTAGCAATTTTAGATCTATAGTGGGAAGGGGAGAGCTCCACAAAGGAAGGAAAACAAGCAGAGTTGCGTTCGAGATCACGGGTCATGGCGGTCAATATATCGCTACTACAGCACGATGGAGCACAGGGCATGATGCGGTTTAGATTCCCTTGCACTTGTTACCGTTACTTACTAATAAGAGAACCAGTGTTGTTTGATCTAATAGCACACATGTCCACCGTTTGATATGACTATTTACATAAACTGATCACTGTTAGTTACTTCGAAAACCAGTGTCATTTGATCTAACGGAGTCGAACATACAACAATATAAAGTTGGTAAATGAACTTTTTATTGATAAACTCCATTACTTTTGACAGGTGTACAATAACAAAGACCTATCGAATACTTCTAGATGCATAATAACAAAGACCTTTCAAGTATGGGGTTTACCCATACGCGACTACATAGGACACCTATTCCCTCAGCCGATTACTCCACATGAGGAGAGCAACCCGCACAGGAAACCAAGCTGAAGAGAAGGAAGGAAAACAAGCGTGTTCCCTTGCACCGTCATATCTTCAAGCGCTCCCTTGCATCGTCGCATCTGCATCTATGATGTGGACGAAGCCACCACCCCACACAATGCGTCTTACGTCGCGACGAAGCTCCATGGTAGCATGCTTTCCTCCCTATCATCGTAAAACTTCCACTAACACCGAGGAAACGAGCGTACATATAGCCATGCATAGGTGTTGGCGGAAGCTGATCTTGAAGGCCTTCTCCCAGCAGCACTAGAGGCAATGTAGGATGAGGGAGGCCATGGCAATGGGAGACTACATGCAACTCAAGGTTTTCTCTGGTTTTCTAAAGCGAAGGGAGGAATAAGATTGGAGTTTGCCAGATGGGCTCCCCTTACCTTGGCTTAAATAGCCCCACCTCAAGATGTGCGCGGGGAAGGCAACAGTCAAGGTCCATGACATCTATGGGCACCAACGCGAGTCACGGGTGACGGAGCGGTGAACATGATGCCACCTTTCCCTATCATATTTGATTGCCTGCCACATTTCATCCTGATCTATAACAGTACTTAATGATGCGCAATATCTAGTGGACCAAAGGACACGCACATGCGTACATGTGAAGTCAGAGTGTTTGGGGGTATAACCAGAATAGCCTTGCACATGTACAATGTATGATATGCCTATTGTTCAAATCAAATCACCATTAGTTACTACGAGAACCGGCGCCATTTGATCTAATAGCTCAGAAGTGTCATTGCGGTTGTAATGTGGAAGTGAAAGTTGTGGTTTCTACCTGAGTGTTAGTGTCTCTGATGTATGCTAATCAATGTGAGACAATATTGTGTTGGTGCCTTCTATGCCTTTGCATAATGTTTTTTTAGCATTGTAGTGCTTTTGAGGTGTAATGCCTACATGGCGACGGGAGCTGTACCACTGTTCACGCAAGAGAAATAAACCAATTTACAAACACAACAAAGATGGCACGCTAGTTTAACTGCAATAATGACAACATCCATCCTAGAGTAAATTAACATGTCCATAGACAATCAAACAACATTGGTCCATTTGAACATGTCGTGACAGAGAGATACATTAAATGTAGCTTTATTTACTCCTCTGCTAATGAATCCGAGAACAAGGGAACATAAGGAATATAGTATGGTCTGCTCATGTCCTCTTTCACAACCCTACATCTACGATACCAAATGACAAGGGCAGGGATGACATGAACTTTTCTGCGGTTCAGGTCATATGCGATAATGGTTCTTTGTTGCCCAACAAAGAAAATCATATTTCATTCTGGGTGAACTCCAATCATTGTGTAGTCCACATCATAATCTAGGAAACCAAATTCAATATTAGTCCATCCAAACACATTCAGCGTGCTGACAATATGCTTCAATGTCCATTCATTAGTACCATAGTCTTCAAGGATCCAGACTAAAAGCTGGGACATATTGTGACCACCAACAATACATACACACAAGTGACCCTGAGCTTGATGGATGGAGGGTTGAGCACCACTAGGCCTATGAATTCTCCTCCATGTGTTTCCCTCCATATCCACAGCAAGTATCTGAGAGTACCCATCTAAGTACCCCATAATGTGCAAAAAATCATTAAGAAACACACTTGCTGATCTAAAACATGTCACATCAGTACCCTCGCCCCATTGAGATTGCTTATAGATCCATGTTGTAGTTTGAGATGAGTAGATCTCCGCACCTATGCACTCACCACCTTCACATATTGAATCACATGAAAGTGCGAGGTGGCTGTCGAATCGAATGCCAAGTGAGCCTCACAGAACTTATGGATGCTAGGTGGCAGTACCTTAAACTTCTGGGTTGCTGGATTACAGACGACATAGCGGTATCCAGCAGTAGCCCCAAGGCACCAGCATAGGATGAGGTCGTTGTAGCAATCTGAGATAGCTACATTATCAATGAGGAAGGGCAAGAAGGACAAGTTGGGGCATTCATCGGTGACGCTAGTGAAGTTTTGACTACCATTCTTGGTGTCGTAGAAGAAGCCAGCCACAGTTTGGGGCAGCACCTTACGGTTGTCGAAGATGAGACTGTTCTAGGAGCAACAGACACATTTGCAGCAGAACAAGGAGCAGGCGGGAAGGTGACGGAGGATCTCGAGAATGACATCCTCTATGAGGCTGGCTAGTGCGTTCCTCTTGCTAGGGGCCTCCTCCATTTCATAGAGCCTATGATCATCAGTGTGCAGTAGGATGAGAGCTTCCTTACTAATGAGATCACTAAGATCTTGTTTGGATCAATCCACAAGTGTTGGGGTGGATTGAAGTGGATCTTGAGCTAAATTTTACAACAATCCACCCCAGCACATGTGGATTCAGATGAATTTGACAACATCAAAACAAGGCTTAAAGAGGAAAATAATTCAACAAAGATCCATCATTGAAGTGTGAAAGCATACCATGACTTTGGATCTGGCGGCGGCGCGACACGAGGCCTGCACACAAATAGAGAGAGAGGACCAATGGGCTAGCTGTGCGGGAGGTGGCGACGGCCAGCCGGCCTTATTAGTACTTCAGTCTAGACGAAGGGTCCGGATTCAATATGCACAATGGTTGCTTCACTACCGGATCATACGGTAAACCGACGATGATAACTTACTTCACCACCGGATGTTACTGTAGTGCACACGTCCATCTTGGCACCAACGATAAAAAATATTACCTCCGCCGGTTTCTCTGGGCGTCGGACATAGAACGAGCAACCGACAGTGAAAACCCTTCCACTGCCGGTTCGACGGATGACACGGCAGCGATGCCCGGCATTTTGTTCACCGCCGAATCATACGCCGAGCCGGCGGCAAAACATTCATCACCGCCGGTTATTTGACTAGGAGGGGGCCCATAGGTCATGAGCCGACGGTGATATGTATCACCGCCGGTTATCTCAAAACCGTTGGTGAAGGTCCCAACGGTGAATTGACTTTCTGTAGTAGTGACTCCTTTTCATCGCTAGGTACTATGCAAATGTTCTTGTTAAACAAGTGGTACTTAGATGCGTGTAAGAAGCGTGATCAATGGATTCTTGTCAGAGTTAAACAAGAGCATCTTCCATGACAATGACGTCCTACATGTTGAGTTCAATGAATTACACCAAATATTCCACCAGGAGGCTCTTGACAAATCTCTCCTCACCTGCTGGTGTCTGTAAGTGATTCTTTCTATAATTGAAGTCACTTGTACGTTAGTTCGTTGTCTATATATAACTATCCTCACACTATATTCTTTTGTACTATATATGCAGACATGAGATACTGAACCACAAAAACAAAGGGGTCTTCGATGTTGGTTTCATGGATCCATATACCATATTCAAGGACAATATTACTAAATGGCCAGATCAAGTGGAGAGGAATATGTTGAAGTTCTTAGATAACGAACATTACAAGACAACGATACTCTTCCCTTACAACTTCGAGTGAGTGTTAATGTCTTGTGCACATTTTATTTTGCTTACTCCATGTTGAGTGTGATTAATGAGTTATGCCTGCGTATAAACATGCAACTTTCACTGGTTACTAGTGGTCATCTATCTTTCCAAAAGTCAAATAAAAATCTTTGACTCACTGAGAAAACCCCAAGTAGAGTACCAAGATATGATAGGTCTTCTCCAGAGGTAATTTCAGTCTCACACACTATACCTCTTACGCCATTTTATTGATATCATGGGGAATAACTCCATTTATTTTTTTCTTGCACAGTGCTTTGGCTCAGTTCACTGAAAAACACTATGGTGATTGGAAGGTGCCTCTAGATATAGTCAAATACCCGGTGAGTACCAGCTAGGCCCCGCATCTTTATTTAGTTCAGTTCATTATTATCATGCTTCATTGGTTGACGATGAATCTTTTTCTTGTAAAGTGGTGTCTGCAACAGGAAAATGGGAACAACTTATGTAGATACTATGTTTGTGAGTTCCTCATGCAGTACTCATTGAAAACAAGTGAAGATATCCTCGAAGTACGTAAACAATATATATAATTTATTTATTACCATTGTGTTGATATAAAATCATATATATTCATATTTTTTCTTTCATTCGAATTGAAGCCTGAATGGTTGAAGCAAAGGGTCATACGAAGTGACCAGATTAAAGCAATTCAAGAGTCATTACTAGGATTTCTTAATAACCAGTTCATACATCCTGGTGGCACGTACTACTGCAACGGAAGAAAAATAGCTCTGGGCCATAATGAACATTAGTATTGAATGTAAACCCCAAGGACACGAGTTCAAGATTTTGTTAACTTATGTACATATTTCATGTGCAAGCTTTTGAAATATTTGCATAGTTTCATACATTTTAGTGTGTTATTTATGTATAATGGTCCAACAGAAACTTATACGTATAGACATATATAAGCAGCGTAGAATTCGTATACGATAAGTTATTTGAAACCAAGAAGAATTGAATTGAAAAGAAACCAAAAAAGAAAAGAAAAAAGTCTACCTCCCCCCTAACGTATTCATGTTGGACAACATAACCCCCTTAACTATAAAACTAGGTATTGTGCACACTAACCTTTGTGAAACCGGGTAAATAACCCCCTTAGGGTGGTATTGAGGGTGGTTTTGTTGATATGGCAATCCACGCTAGCTGGTTTTGATGACATGGCGTGCAGGCCCACCTGTCACTCTGTCAGGGCACTCCTGACGCCATCGCCTGCCGTGTGCACGCACTACTCCTATCTCAGCCCCTCGCGCTCGCTACCGTCCATAGGACACCTCACCTCCCGCCGCTCGACGCTGTCTCATGGACGCCTCACCTCTCGACGCTCACTGTCACACAAACACTAGTCGCGTGGGCACGCTGCTCATGTCCCCTCCTTCACAGCTCCTACTCTTCCTCCCCAAAGGCGGGATGCGGGATGATATGCCGGAGGCAGCATAGGTGGCCGCCCCAGCCAGCTCTTCCTCCCCAAAGGCTGGTCCGTGGTGAGGCAC